>NW_024879320.1:1300000-1397500 GCF_018340385.1 Cyprinus carpio
AGAAAATTAAACAAAAATCATGTCACTGAACTCTGAAGGCCAAATCGAATGACATGAAGACATCAGACAGTGGAACGAAGAACAAACACTTAAAGGGATGAAAATGAGGAAATTTGCCCCCGAGACCTCTGCGTTTCTCCCAGAAGTGCCTATAAAACCTCATCTGTCCTTAATTTGTAATGAAATGCAAACGCTGGCTTTTAATGTAGTCACGAGTTAAAGAAGGGCTAATTATGAGCGATTATGCAGCGTCTAGTTGAAGAGAAGTCATGTTTCACAGCCAGTGGGGACGTGAGGAGAGTTACTCTGTAATACACACATCACATACATCACCACACTGATGAAAACATGTTAGAGTACGGCTGTGAGAATCAATGAAACTGAAAAACAGTGAATGATGTCTGAAAACAACTCTACAGAACAGAGAAACCAGCAGCACAAACACTAGAGATGCACAGTAAAGACATTCTAAACTCTTACTCATGTTATGTTGAATAACCAATAGTTAAAATGTGCATGAATGTATAACTTAAGTACATGTGCATGAAGTGCATCTTAAATACCAATCGTTATTTCATTTAGGTTGGTCGGTTATTTTTGTTTCACGAATAAACTGATTTCGAATGTCACTTATTAAGTACTTCATGTTTACTACACATCTGTTTCACACTAGAGTTTGAAATGCTTCATGTGACACCAGACACCATAACATTATAACTTGCTGTCAATCAGTCACATTATTAAATCTGAATTTAAACATTCTCGCTGTGGTTTGTGACGTCTGTCGTAGCCGATGCGTCTCAAAGACAGGCCAGTATTTCATCGGTTCTTCAAAATGGAATTTATGTACAAATCAGTGAGGCATGACTACATTTTTGACATTATTTCTGTTTTATCATAAACTAAAGCAAAACACTGAATTGGCAGTTCTAATAATAACAACATACAGTGGAAAAACTGCATTTCTTTTTGGAAACGACAGAAATAATTCCTTTTCTCATCTGCATTCGGTGTCTAATATGACCAAAACCAATCATCACAACAATCAGAACAGTCAGCAGCATACAGTAACATAAAAGCCAGAGACATTTCATGAGATCTGCCAGACGCACAGAGCTGAAATCCACCTCCTGAAGCAGTAAGGTCTGATTTACTAGATCACAGATGAACAGAGTACACTAGAAATGAGCTCAGACCATCTAAAGAGCTCAGTAGACGTCTGGGATGTAGACGGCGAGAGTGAATTCATGCCCACACCTGCCTAATGATCCCTGTCTGTCCCCTGTGACTCCATCTCTCCCCGTGTTTCTCCACATCACCTCAGCTAATCAGACCAGGGCCTTCTTGACACGGAGAACGCAGAAGCTCAGGGTTACGAGCACCAGCGATGAGCTCCCCGCTGGATTAGCTCCATAACGCCTGACTCCAGATGCAGAGGAAGAGAACCCAGCAGCTACGATATTCACATTCACCCACTCGATCGATGGTGGATTGATCTTTTGTCCTGCAGCACACCTTCTGGAGAGAATGAGAGGTTAGCAAGGTCTGAGATAAACAAGCTAGCGGCCTTTAGAGAATACGCTCGACCCTTCTCAAATCACACATCTTCATTCGGGGGAAAAATAGTAACGAAATTTGATCAAAAAAGATGAACCCCGGAGTGACCTTGAGAAACTCAATATTTCAGTCTATTAGGGCCGGGGTCCTGAGATTACACCGGCCCCAAAGCAGCAGGCCGAGGTGAAAAATCATCTCAATAAGCCAAAGAACTGCTTTTCCCCCTTTATTTGAAGTCGTCGCTCAGCCTCACAGATGACATCCAAGGGCAAGACGGACAAAAGTCACTGCAGGTTTCCAATGGGTTTCCATTTGACTCGAGCAGGTCTAAATGAGACAATCATATCTTGTGATGCAGTACAGCAGGGAGTCAATACATTTTCATACAGTTCCTCCTCCGCTGGGGCCTCGCATGGACTTCATGAACAGAGCAGGCAGAGGCTGGTGGCAGGAGTGACTGAAGTTATAACAAGACTAGTTTAGAGAATGACAGAAGGACAGTTCACTGGAGCTCCGGCAGGAATACGAGCTCTGCAGAGCGTGTCGGGAGTCGTTCTCGTTACACAACATGTGTATCAGCCGCTGTGTGTCCATAAATATTCAACAGTATGAAGAAGAGCCGCTCCAGATCCGAGACTGATCGTGTGCTGGACGTGCTCGTGAACAGCTTGGCTTTGCACAAAGTGTGAACATGTCTCTGGCAGATGAAGATCATACAGAAGCATGTTGCTATTCATAAATCCAAACCGAACGTGCATCTGTCACCTCAACAACGATGAAGGATGGCACCTCAAATACTGTCCATCTGCTGGACTCACAAAACAAACACATCAGTGGTCATGATGTCCCAGGACGAGTCTGACGCACTGCGCTTCAGTCCTGAAGAATACTGTGCCCTGCAGTGAAAACACAGATGAGCTGCTGCAGTGGCCAATCAAATGGCCCACTGTGAGGAGTACTTTATCCCACAATGCAATGCACGTAACTTTAATATATATATATTTTTTTCCATTTTGATGACTGAATGAAATATATTCACATTTGTTTTATTTGGCAGATGCTTTTATTCATCCTACATCAGATATCAGATAATGTCATGCGATAATGAAGCGAACTTCTGTTTGAAATGTTTGCCACTGCTTACTGTTCCACATACACCGCTGTTCACAAGTGTGTTGTTAGTAAGACTTTACAGTAAAAATGGTAATATTGTGAAATATTATTACAATTTAAAACAGCTGTTTTTAAATTGAATATCTGTTAAAGTGTAATGTATTTCTGTGATGCGCAGCTGTATTTTCAGCATCATTACTCCAGTCTTCAGTGTCACATGATCTTCAGAAATCATTCTAATATGATGATTTGCTGCTCAAGAAACATTTCTGATTATTATCAATGTTGAACACAGTTGTGCTGCACAATATTTTTTTGTAAATTGTGATACATTTTATTTTTCAGGATTCACAGATGAATATAAAGTTCAAAATAACAGCATTTATTTGAAATAGAAATATTTTGGGACATTATAAATGCATTTACTGTCACTTTTGATCAATTTAATGCATCCTTGATGAATTTATTTTTAAGTTTTCACAGACTTTGTAAGTGGTTTAAAACTGTGCGACAGTGAGCAGGACTCTAATATTGTATTCTTAATTACAATGCGAGAAACACAACCTTAACGACACGTCTCCACGTCTCTGAGACGCTCTCTTCCACAGGAAGTGCAGTGATGTCACTGCCTGTTCACTATCATGCCTTGCATTCACAGTCAGTCTCACTGACCGCACGAGATCTCAGGATCTGCCACTTCACCCACACCGATCCTGCTGACACGAGCCAGAAACAACTTAAAACAGTCTGAGATGATGCACGGGGCAGATAACAAGCAAGCTGTAGATCTGGAGGGGACACTTCTCCATGCTGACTGAGAACCGGCTAAATGATTTGGAAATGAAGAGTCTGCTTTGGCCCGATCGTGAGCGACACCAGCTTAGTTGTTGTTTTGTTCCAGTTTTCCCCATGAAGCTGGCATTGGTCGCTCCAGGCCTTGCCCATCTGTCTTTGTTTTAAGATGAATTTGTTTTCACATGTGCTGGGTATTCCTCACCGATCCCTGTGCAAAACTGGCAGAAGTTTTGAATCCAAATCCCCTTAACTTGGACTGGTGGGCGCTGCCTTAATTTCCCCTGGTTAAAGAGAGCCGCCGAGGCAGACGAGCTGTCAAGGTAAACACCTGTCCGGCTGGTAGAAGCAACATTCCTGGAGATCATTCCAATTCATCTCCGCTAACCCTTCCCTCATGCGGGAGTAATTATGCCGTTCTGGAGGCTCCCAGTTTTTCCAGCTCTGTCTGTGTGCCAGATCCGTCTGACGCTGATAACACGAGGCAATCCATTCATCACGCTGCAGTGGCTGGGCCTCAGCAATAAGATGGGCTAAACGTGCTGAGAAACCAAAGCACCCCGACCCTTCGGCCCCAGGCAGACATCTGGAAGTGTTATTAATGCACCGTCCCTCCAGAGCTGACCATCTCTGACGTGCCTGCTAGAGGGATGCAGAAGGTGTGCCAGGTGTGTCTGGGACGTCCCCAAAGACCATCCATTAAACCTGCACGCCTTGTCCCCGCTGTTGTGATGGGATCAGTTCCTCCATACACGAGCACCATGTGCACAAGAGCTCCATCACAAACACCAAGATGACACAGAAGACAGATGTTTGGGTCTCCAAAAATGTGATAATAGAATTGAAGGATTAATGAATGGATTCTCAGTAATGGGCAATCCCATCTTCATTAGTGCTAATCTCTATTCACTTCTTCAGACGGCTGAATGATCATGCAGCACGTGGGGCGGATCGATCGGTGCTGGCACCTCAGAGGAACCTCAGAAGAAGCTTCCATAAAAGAAACATGCTGGACGTTTGA
This sequence comes from Cyprinus carpio, assembly GCF_018340385.1. Classification (NCBI taxonomy): domain Eukaryota; kingdom Metazoa; phylum Chordata; class Actinopteri; order Cypriniformes; family Cyprinidae; genus Cyprinus; species Cyprinus carpio. The sequence continues at coordinate 1,304,484 of NW_024879320.1, forward strand.
TGAAAGATGAAGTGGTGGTGATAGTTACACATCAGACACGAAAGGACAGTGAAGACACTCAGACTTCAGGAACGAGGTCTTACTGGAGCTCACAGTGAATCAGAGGACGCTGATGCTCACGAGAGCCACACCAACCACTGATACGCAAACAAGGTGTGGATAGAAAAACCAGCACGAATCCCCTTCCTCTGATAGTTCGAGCTTCATTAATCAGTTTAATTGTTTCGGTGGGGTCTAATCGCTGAGAAACTCCATAAGGCCATCACATCTGGGAGACATCTGCCTACAGCTGCATTACATAATAAAGAGTAATCGACAGGAAGATTGGCATTTACCAGTCATCTGGAAGCATTTGTTAACAGGTAAAGGTGACTGACTGTGGGTCCGGTGGTGCTAGACCAGAAACAGCTCATGCTTCATTATCAACAGTCTGTCATGACCATCAGATGTGACATTATTAAGAATTAACCCAAGCTGTCCTTTACAAGATTTCAATAGTGTAATGGGTCACACTTTATTTTAAGGTTCACTACTCGCTATTAACAAACCATTAACTACAAATTTTGCCTCAAACAGTTAATAGTAATAATTGGCCCCTATTCTAAAGTGTGAAGCAGCTGAAATTATCCAAGAATCCAAAAAGCCATTCACATGATCCAGTATCATTATTCAACTTTGAACGGCTAAATGAGCTGATAATACAAGTGCAAGATTTTCTATTTACTCAGTAAGTCTAAGTGAGTGAACGAGTGGGAAAGAGCAATGCAACCAAGCAGCAGTATGAGACGTACACCCAAACACTGTATTCACCTAGACAGTGTGGGAAGAACCTCACATTGTATGAACCTCTTTGAATCTTCTGAAGAAGGTCCAAAGAAATAAAATGTGAGTAAGTTAGAAAGTGTTGGGTTAAGCTGAAGGCATTTACAGAATCAAATGTTACCCCAGTGCGAAAATAAATAAATAAATAAAACATTAAAAACATTAAACAGATTCAGAAAATGTGTTGCAAACATGACTAATGGGATATGTTTCATTGAGGACGTGTAAAGCATGTTAGAATAAATAAAAAACACAAACTTGATTAACAATATCATAAGATTAGGAGTACTCATGAAAACTAGCAATGATCAATTGCATTTATTGATTTATTCAGTTTACTGTATCATTTAAATTGAAATTTTTTGCTTAATGATGTGTGCAGATCCTGTTCTCTGTGTGTTCACATTCGTGTTTATTATAGACAGAACTGAGCACGAGAAGAACCGCTTGTTGACATCTCACCACGTGCGCTGGAACCTGCTCCATCTTGGCCGCTGGAGTTCCAGGTCGCGGGTAGAACTGGTTGATGAAGAGGCTGGGAAAGCGGTACTGCCTCACCAGCTCCATCGTCTGCTCAAAGTCCTCGTCTGTTTCACCTGGCAAACCACAGATGATGTCTGTGGCAATAGTGATGCCAGGAACCCTACGGGAGACAGACACAACAGACAGTGTGATGATGAAATAAACACGAGAAGTGTTACATAAAATGCATCTTTTGCACACGAGTAGCCTCACAAGAACAATCCTATACTCCATGAATTTAGAGCACTCAATGTGAAAACGGTCTGTGCAACACAATAAGTCACTGCAGCTACTGAATGTGATTGTGTGTGTTCTCACACGTCTCTCAAGAACCTTATCAGCAGCTTCAATAACCATCGACTACCGGCCACCACTCTGTTTAAATTAGGATCTCTGCAAAGGAATCCGTTCATTGATTTCTTAGTGCATGCGTTATGTGATCAATGATTTTTAACCAACAGGAAACAAAACAACCAGGAAGCTGGATTCCGAGCGAGCGGCTCTATTGACAGGAAGTTCAGTGTGGTCAGTACTGGAGTCGTTCGTCCTGGTCAACGTTTGAAAACACAGCTGGCATTTATCTGCCAATCAAATGCACGAATCCTGAACATATATATATATATATATATATATATTTTATCTGCCAATCAAACGCACGAATATATATATATAGATAGATAGATAGATAGATAGATAGAGAGAGAGAGCGAAGTAAAACCGGGTTGAAACAGGTTAAAATATATATATATATATATATATATATATATATATCTATATATATATATATATATATATATATATATATATATATATATATATATATATATATATGTCCAGAGTTTTTGTTCTTACTTGACTCATGAGATGTTGGTGCTTGATGGCCTGAACATGTAGAGGAAATGACTCATATTACTGTACCATCAATGAACCATAACCACTCAATTTCCTGATATCTGCTAGATCTGCTTTCCTCGTGATATTATTCCATTATCCAGCCACACCGCTTTCATAACTCTCCACTTATTGGCCTAGTCCACCATAATGCAAATTCTTAACTACACTGGGGTTCTCTTTATATTTCTGGCAGATAACTCAAACCTATTGATATAGCTCAAGCGTTGGCCTTCATTAATATTCATAAGGACCTGTAGGCATTCATTTGTCTCGCTTTTCCCAAAGGAAGAGTTACTGATGGGCATGGTGGATGGGGTCCAGGTGTTAGCAGGACACGCGAATATGAATTCTGTTGCTTTTTCCCCCCTTTCATCTCTCGTTTCATTCCAGACAATAGGCTTTAGTATCAGAGGGAATTCACAAAGAAGCCATCAGAAAGCCTCCTCGAGCTCTGCCAGCAGCAACTTCTACAGACCCAAACAAACGACTCGACCCACAGCCAATATGATGGAAAACAGTCAGTTCTAGGATATGACCAACAAGGAGTCTGGTATCAATCATTCCATTACAAAGAGATATTTGCCTGAGAATGATTCAAAAAACAACAACAGAACAAACAGAAGACCAACAAAATCAATAAGTAAACATTCTCATATTGAACACTGTTATGCACTCGAGGATGCCTTCATCTGGTGAAGAAACGAGTTAAAGCTAGTGCTGGTTTAATCTGGCCTGATCTGTTCTTTCTGTCTTTCTTTTTTGTGGAATCCACTGCTCATTTCTTTCCATCATGTGAATGAGTGGAGGCACAAAGCCTCATGTAGGTATCATGAGTGTGGACATCCACATCTTTCCAGGCCATGACCTTACATAAACCAGAAGGCATAGAGAGATGGCACTGACAAATTCATTTTTTTACAATGGACAAAAAAAAAAACCTTCAACATGATGATTTTTAGCAAGACACTCTTCTTGACATGGAACCTTTTGGGCATTAGGTCCATTTGGGTCTGATCAAATGGCCCTGATCCACTACGGGAACAAGTGCACACAGCCCTTCCTTAAGAAATAATTTTGTGTTAGTTCAGAACATAATTGATCTGAACATCTCAGGATGACTCAACAGCATATTAGAAGTGCATTAGAGGAACCACACACTTCACGACTCCTCATCTTCCAGTCTCGAGTGAAGCCTTGATAGCTCATCAGCAAATGCTGCACTAGAGAGCCAGCGCGACGGACTAGTTCTCTCTGAATCCATTATGTTTCCCAGCTCTTCAGCCTCTCCATCCTTCAGTGGAGAAAAACAGGCTAAAGAAAAGAAGAAAGCGAATGACTGAATTGGATCCTCTCTAAAGCGAGCAGACTCTTTTGGTGTCTGCTATCGAACAATGCTTGCCTGTGTGCACTGGCAGATGGAGGCCCTTTGATGCTTTGTTGGCTTGTTGGACATGATTGCACTCCACTCCGTTTTTGGGCTTATTAGAAAGCATCGCTCCCGGGGTCACGGTCACAGCCCACAGCAGCTCCGGTCCCTCGCATTCGCGCTGTGTAGTCAGTTACAGCCAAACGAACGCCCCAGACCTGAACTCCAAAACACTGACACGAAAGGCCAAGGTCTCAGCCTGGAGGAGATCCAGAAGTGCAAATGTTGCAAAGCAGTTAATGAGATGCATTGAAGGAATATAAATAGCAGCCGCCACAGGAACTGCTTTCACAATGACCGTCCTAGAAGCTTGAATAGTACATGTTGGCAAACAAACACGGTCTTGTCTGTTAATCAGCCACCCAATCAGAAACACACACACCAACCAAGCGGACCCTGATTGTTTGGCCATTTTATGTGAACCATGGCGCCAAGAGAGAATGGGAACATTAATTGGAAACAAAATAGAGAGAGTGACAAGTGGCACACTGTTTGAGAGTATTATGAGCATTAACGAGCCTCTAAATGTCCAAAGGCCACACAAAACAAATTAAGAAGTGTACAAATAATGGCTTTAGCAGAAATGCAACTCAGTCTCGGTCTCCAGCTTTGCTTCAGAACGAACAGTAATAGGAGCTTCATGAAGCTCAGAGAGGTCCCGCTTCGTGTTTTGGGGTCAAGGTTTGGTGGATGGGTAAAACAGTTTCTCCTGTATCTCTCAGCCCATCAATCTCTTGTGCCAGAACCTTTTGGCCCCTTTTCATGTGGTGGATCCAATTACGGTCTGGCATGAAGCTGGAAGAAGCCACGTGCTGAGCTCGTCCTCATGGCTGAAGCGCCCATTATCCTGGGTCAATGGCAGGTCTTGAAAGAATAGATTTTCAAGCTTTCTCAAAAACACTGCATCAGTTTTACTATAAATTCAGTAAAATATTTCTACTGAGCAGTATGTACCTGTGTTGTGTTTATGTATCGAGGGTGCTGTGATTGAGAGTGATGCTGAGCAGTGTAGATGGAGCAGTGAGGATTCTAGATTAGACTATTTCATACTCTATTGAGCTCAGGCATAAAGTATATAGTCCAGTCTTTTGTAAATGTTTCATTAATGCATATTCAAACTCCTTTGAGGGAAAATGTTCTTTTTCTTTAATGTAGTGTCATGAATTCAACTGATTGAATAGAAGGCAATGGACATGGGTATATGGACATGAGCAGAGCATATTCCAGTGTACTGAAGAGAAAAGAGTGGTCCTTCAGCTAACTTCCCTTCAGGTAATGTGTGATAAGACCAGGCTCATCTAAGAGCAAACAACAGTTCAACATTCAAACACACACTTCTTGTGTTTACACTTTATTCCTACCTGCACTTAAAATCGCTGCAGATTGTTTCCCAGCGGGGCTTAGATCCATTTAATTAAAAGCTACTGGATATCGTCAAACTTTGAATTAGATTGGCAAGTGTGGGGTTAGAAGGCTTTATGAGAAGAATTCACTCTCAGCAGTGAATTATTCTAATTTCTTTGTTTGCGAAGGCTCTGAAGGTGTGGGGCGGTGTAATATCCTTCTCCCGGCGTGAAGCTGCTTTCAGAGCTGTGTATTTACACAACAGATGTACGAGAGTGCTCGGGATGAAATGAAGGCACAAACAATGGGACAACTCAGCTAAAATAAAAGGAGTAGGGATAAGAGACAAGGCAATCTGTGAAAGTAAACATTTACTCTTTCATCCAACATCTGAAATGAGGAAATATGGAGGCCACCGGCACTGCTGTGGGTGGAGGAGGTAGAGTGTGTAGAGCAAGGGGAAATAACAATGGGAATGTGGCATTCAATTCACAGAAATTAAACCTTTTCATTTCAGTCTCCTAGTAACAAGGAATTTAACATTTAGTTAGTTTAGTTACTCTCTGTCTTTTATAGCTGATTCCTGAACAAGGTTCTAATCAGACAATGAGACTAAACAGAGTTTAACTTCTGCAGATCAATAAACAGCTCAAATAAACATCAATACTAGTTTCTGCCACAATAAACTACAACACAAGAAGCTTTATGAATTTATAAAAAAAAAAAAAACCTGTAATATCTGAAATGATTGTGTGTTATCTTCATTTGTAAAGTTAAGGGGGTTTCTTCTTGCTGTCTGTTGCATGTTCTGTCTACATCACTCAGATATGTTGATCTGACAGAAGAAGAGCAGAATTATACAGATCATTCACACACTTCAGAGGGAAAGTGAGTCCAGGATCTCCTGCCTGAAGGGTTGGATATAGCATAAAAGACACCAGCGCTCACCTGTAAGTATAGCTGTTTCATATTCGAACACATCTCACTGCTGAAGGCCTTGAGTTAAAATCAGAATTCAGCTCACTGCACATCCATGATCATGAACGTTAGATGAAACACTGAACGTACAGTACATCACTCTCAGATGACCGTAAAAAAAAACAGGGAATCCATGATAAATCCTAAGTTCTGCATCTTATTTTTGTTTGTGTAATTATTTGCTGGGTGGCGCTGTGGAGCGCTTTAAGCTGTATGTATTTGATCACAGTGTCGTCGCCTGCCTCGCAAAGTTTGGAATTACTTTGATCAAAATGATCTAACTAAATAATCTTACAAAACTGAATTACTTTTGATCAAATGACTCAGTGAAACTGAGTTATCATAAAGGGTTACTCCACCCCAAAATGTAAATGTTGTCATTAATCACTTACCCCCATGTCGTTCCAAACCCGTAAAAGCTCTGTTCATCTTCAGAACACAATTTAAGATATTTTGGATGAAAACCTGGAGGCCTGTGACTGTCCCATAGACTGACAAATAAATAACAGTGTCAAGGTCCAGGAAAGTATGAAAGTTGTCATTAGAACACTCCATCTACCATCAGACGTGCAATCTGGGATATATGAAGCGACGGGAACACTTTTTTGTAAACGAAGAAAACTAAAATAACGACTTTATTCAACAATTCCTTTGTCAACAGTCTCCTCTGTGTCTCTCCATATCACCGTATGCTGTGTATGCTCTTCTGTGTCAGCCGCACCACAAGGATGCGCTGTTTGATTTGATTTGATATAAAACAGCGCATCCTTGTGGCACGGATGATATAGAAGAGCATACGGTGATATGGAGAGACACAGAGATGATCTGGAGACATACGGTTTAAGAACAGAAAACACAAAGCGCTGTAAGAAATTCTGCTCAGCACACCATTATCTCTGTGTCTCTGGAACGTCTTATCAGACTGAGGAGCTGACATTCATGTGGATATTATTGTATTTTTTCTCGACATTAGCATAATATGAGACAATATAGGATAAACATCGGCTGACTCGAGTGGATGTGCGTTCTGTACTGTAACTGGCATGATCTGATTTATTTTTATGTTTGCTCTGCTTGAGCTTGAATGCTATTGTTCTATATATGTATGTTTACATGTTTTCAACTAAAAGAAAACCTTGAGATGTACAGTAATATAATGTTATTGTAGACATTGTTGTGTGTGATGCCTAATCATAAGCTCATTCAGAAATGGTGACAAAAACTTGATTATTAAAAAAAAATACTAACATCTTTCTCATTATACATCATTTGAATAAATGAATATTAGAATATTCGTTTCTAAAACGCCCATCCCTAGTTTGCACACAATACTGTCTACTGTATGAATGTGAGACTGAAACTCACTAGAATAACACAGCCTGAAGCTTCTCCACAAATAACAAACCCTCCATTCATTCTCAGACACAATTCTTGCAGCTCGTCCCTCCGAACTCCACTGATGAGAGATCAATTACAGAGGAGTGTCAGTGAGGAGCTGGCCAGCCTCATCATTTAGTCATCTGTGGAGCGTTCCAGACACTAGACTGATCCAATCACTCCCTGGATACGTGCAATTCATCCAAGAGAGTGCAGGACACGGGAAAGAATGAAGACACTTTTGTGCACAATCCAGGGCTTCAGACAAAACAATCACTTAAGCAGACATTGGCTCCTATAGGAAACAAAAGCAAGCGCCAAATTGTTTTTGTTTTTTTTTTTTTTTTTTAAGTGCCACACAATAAACGTGTTTTATTTATTTATTTTATACACATTTCAGTCTTACTGTCATCTGTTTAAGTCTCATCTTTTTTTGTCTTTATCAGCATTTGAATCCATTTTGTAGATGTGCTGGGAATTAAGGTTTTTCTTCATTAGTAACATGCCATTTTTAGGTGCTGAATTTGATCTTTAGCTCCTTGCATTCTTTCTTATCATGTCAAAAGGTTAAAGTAAGACTATGAATAAGCAATATAGCACATATATTTAGCAAAATGCTCTTCTTTATAGTTATTTTATCTAGCTGACTAATGAGATTATTGGATGGCAAGTGCGCTAAAAATAATATGAAGTTCACGTAACAGAACACAGCATATAGATTAAAGAGAATAAAAAGAAGCCTCGATTATAAACGAGAATTGTTAAAGATATTGTAAATGTCCACACAGCAGGCAGAGATGAGGACTGTGTGAAAATTTGAAGAGCATTGTCCCAGTGGCGATCTCAGCAAAAATATCAATCGCAAATTAATATTTTTGGTCACAAACCTGTTTTAGTCACAGTTTGGAGCCCTGCAATCTATAATTTCACATAAGCACAAGACACCAGGCCAGTTCCAGAATCAAATCATTGAGGGTGCTTCTTAAATTAGTGAGGCTGCTCTAACTGTGTTTGTGTGTATATATATATAAGCAAAGAGCGCTAACGTTCAAAAAGCTGTCACTCATATTAGTTTATCGCGATCTCACAAAGATACGTTATTATCATTAAAGTTCTCTACGCTGCACAACGAATCTCTTATTTACATTGCTTCAACACTTTGTTATAATGAATGTTTCAGTTAAGACAGTAATATTATGAAATATCATAATATAAAACAGCTGTTTTCTGTGTGAATCTCTGTTAAACTGTAATGTATTTCTGTGATGCGCAGCTGTATTTTCAGCATCATTACTCCAGTCTTCAGTGTCACATGATCTTCAGAAATCATTCTAATATGATGATTTGCTGCTCAAGAAACATTTCTGATTATTATTATTATTATTATTATCAATATTTAAAACAGTTGAGTACTTTTTTTCAGGATTCTTTGATGAATAGAAAGATCCAAAGATCAGCATTTATGTGAAATAAAAAGCTTTTGCAACATCAACACTATATCATTCAAAAGCTTAGTGTCAGTATAATTTTTAATTTTTGGAAAATAAATTATAAAAATTAATACTTTTATTTAGCAAGGGTGCTTTAAATAGATTAAAAGTGATGATAAAGACATTTATAATGTTTTATTTTAGATAAATGCTGTTCATCTGAACTTTCTATTCATCAAAGAAACCTGAAAAAAATTATACTCAGCTTTTTTCAACATATTAATAATAATAATAATAATAATAATAATAATTGTTTTTTTGAGATAATAAATGTTTTTTTGAGCAAATCAGAATGATTTCTGAAGGATCGTGTGACTGGAGTAATGATGCTGATTTGAAATCAGATTTGATTTCATTTTAAATTATATTCAAATAGAAAACAGTTATTTTAAATTCAAAATTTTACTGTTTTGCTGTACTTTGGATTAAATAAATTCAGGCTTGGAGAACAGAACAGACTTCTGTAAAAAACATTAACAAGCTTACTGTTCAAAAACTGTTGACTGGTAGTGTACAGGCAACTTTATTTTTTCTGTAATTTCTAGCTTTTAATTGTCTTAGAAATCTATAACTGCTGACAATAACCAATAATAATGATTTGTTTATATACTACAAACACTTTTTTATCACATAATGAGGCAGAATAGTTTCTATACTGTAATAAATGTTATGTCAATTAGCACTGCATTGTTCATATACTTCATTTATTACCTGCTGGAGATAACTTGAAAAACACAAATAGACCATATATTGTCGCAATCGTATGTTTAATGTCTTCATGTTTCCAAAATTTTCTGTTTTTCTGTGAAAACAGCGTTTTCATACAGTGATAGCTGGACGTTTTTGTCCATATTAGGAGTTTCCTGGTATGACTTTCTGAGCGAAATCACCCTCCGGCTTCGAGTATGAATGAAACACACACTGCGCTGTGTTTAGCGCTCCGTGATGTTAATCTCGCCTTCTGGGTCCGAATCATACATCAGATCATGCAAAGACTATACTGTATCTTTTAATTTAAATCTATATTTATTCAAACCGGCTTTTGAAAACGTCAATGCGAACACACTTGCCCGAGAAAGTGCGGGGGACGAATTTACGTGATAAAAAAAGTGGGGGAACACGTCCCCCGTGTAATCTACGCCCCTGTAATGAGATGATTTATGCTGAGCACAATACCTGAAAAAAAAAAAATAAAACCTCTGGCAATTTGAGCAGTGAGTAGATTCTGAAATGCCTCTGATTCAAGAAGTCAACAGATTGCTCAACGCTGCAAAAACATGTTGAAGCAGAAATCGATCTCCTAAGAGCAATCCATAGTGCACTGGATAGTTTGCCATATCTGCAATAAATGACATTGATACAGCTTTAACTGAGGGTGCTTTTGATTTCGTTTGAGGGTGCTTTTTCAGAGAGAACCCGTAGAACCGGGCCTGCAAGACACACAGACGGCTTTCACACACACTGCTCTAGAGATCTATCCATAACAAACCTCTCCACTTCACTGTACAGAAGTCAAAAGCAGCTGCGTCCACAAACCCACTAACACAATGAACACAGACAGAACTCTGTGCCTCTACACAAACTCTGCACCAAAAGCTTTATCTGAGCAACACGCACACAGTGAAGTTCATGTGAAGAGCATTTCAACTGACTGCAATAGAAAATGATGCTAAGCATAAACGCACAAACACTCATCTTAATTCATAAGATCTATTGTAATTAGACAACTGTTTTTAAAGGAAGACCTTAAAAGCAGGTATAATTATGTCATCAGTTTTCAGAGCAGCCGTCATATTTCTTTAAAATGCTGTCTATGAAGGGAGCTCATTAGGTTATGGGACAGAGCATATGATTTAAGGAAAAGTGAGGATTGGGACACAGGCCTGATTCAAAATTCAGCCTGAATCTTTGAATGGATGTCAGCGATCAGCGGCTTCATCAAATCACAGAGAAACACCAGCATCATACAGATGTATTCACACAGAAATACTGGACTGAAGGGACGGGTCACCCCTTAACTGTCACCGTCCCACCTGTGGGACGCTTGGCACTCTTTTTGTTGTTGTCCTTTTTCTCTATCAAATCTTTTAGTAATCATCATAAATTATATATCATTTGACAGCTTAGAAGCCCAAGATTCATCCTGTGAAAACCATTTTGACATCAGACATTGTGTTACCATGGAAATGGTACTTTAAAATCTTATGGCGGTCTCCTCCCCCTTAGTGGGCAGTGTCAAGTGTCATATTACAAAATGTCGTATTACAAAATATTTTGAGATAAAAGTAATATTGATAGAGAAATCTTGACATTTGTGACAGAAAAATAAAATCTCACAGGAACCTGAATTATTTTCACATCAACTTCAAATTTGGATCATAACTTATTTAGACACAAGGCTTTAATTTTAACACTTTCTCGCTCACATGGAATACTCTAGCATCAATTCTACACAAGCTGATTCAAGTAAGATGATTATGTAAAAGATAAATGCTACACAAACACTGCATCTGATCATCGTGCTCTTGAACAGCTTCAGTCTAGTTTGGTAAGTAGTGTGTCGTGTTTGAGCGTGCAGCTCTCGCTCTGAATGAAGTCGTGTGGCTCGTTTCTAATTAAAGCTACATATTGAGCTGTCTGTGTGTTACCTGCTGGCCTCACTTCTGCGCTTTCACTCTACACTCTTTTACACTCATGGAAAGTGACCTCCGCTGGTTTTCACACACTTCTTAGAAAACGTACATGTTGTGTTTATTCTTTATTTTTAAACACCTCTCTAGCGGTCACTGAGCGCAGGGTGACATTCTCACATCTCAAATCTCCAACATGAGACACATCTTCTTAAAGCTTGTCTGAAAGCATACCGTTCTATCAGCGCTGAATTCACAGAGGCTGGCTTTCAGCGAATTCCTTCAATAGAGCTGCATCAAAGTGTGTGAGAGTAAGGAGAGGAAAATTGAGGCATCCAGGCCAGCAGCCGTCATTAACGAATAACAGAAGCAGAACAGATGACAGGCAGCCCTTCAAGAAATGACCTTCTCGACAAGTGCACTTCTCCCCTGGGCTCGGGCTCTTCAGGGCTGTTAGAGGTTCCTCTCATTCGCAGGTGCTGGAGTAATGGGCTTTTTGTTGGCTTCCTGCCTGAAGTCGTCTTCCAAGCTTCCTTCAAGACCGTGTGCCCTGCGAGAGCTGCATGATGAGCATCGGTCACTACAGACAAACAGCACACACGTGAGGACTCCTTTCTCACCAGAAATCAACTGCAGCCTGTAGAAGCGTATTTCAGCTTTCAAAGTCCAGAAGAAACAGTGAACTGAAGCATAGAGATTGAGAATATGATTTTAATAAGCAGGCCAAAGCATTCTACTCTCATTTCTACTTCTTATTTTACCCTGAACCCAGATCACTTGAAAGGCAACACTGTCTAATATACTGAGACTTGTTGTTCCGCATCTTTGAGTGTATTGTGTCTTAATCGGGCAGACTTGTTTTAAGTATATAAAAAAAAAAAAAAAAAAAAATTGGGCTGAAAAAACTGTCAGTAGTAAAATAAACTGCACTCAAAAATGTTTTGTAAATTTGATTAGGCTAATGCATCCATGGTGCTGTTAATAAAATGTCACCATTTACAAAAACACCGTTTACACATTTTTTGCACTGAAGTCAACAAAATAAAAAAATTAAAAAATTAAAAATAAATAAATAAATCTTAGTGTATCATTAGTGTTAATTTCGTTAATGAAAACTATGACAAAAAATGTTCATCAAGGAGGTTTTTTCCCCTGACGAAAACGAGACGATGACGAGACAATAATAAGGTCATGAAACGATAACTGAGACTAAATGAATATGCAAAATCGTTGACGAAAAAAGAGACGAGACTAAAATGTAGTTTTAAAAAAAAAAATTCTCTCTCTTTGAAAAAAGAGACGAGACTAAAATTTAGTTTTAAACATTTTTTTCTCTCTCTCTTTGAAAAAAGTGGAGCCAAAACATTTCTGACTGCTGTACAAGACTCTGTTATGAGAGTGGTCATGTTTGCGGTTGCCAGATATCAAGACCTCAAAACCCCCAATCAGAGCTTTTCTGTGAACGGATACGTACGTTACTCTGCCCGGCTTTGTGCTTTCTGCAGTCTGGCAACCATTCACACACGCTCTCTCTGTATTCTGAAAACACTGACATACAGTACTGTACGAGTAAGCTGGAGTTCAGCTTAAATGAAAGCATCATTCAGCAGTCTGTGTTCTCAAGTCAAGTCAAGTCTGCTTTATTGTCAATTCTTCCACATGTACAGTACATACATACAGAGAATCGAAATTGCGTTACTCTCAGACCCCCGGTGCATACAGATAACACGAACAGTAGAGCCTAAAAATCTAGATCAAATATAAAATATAAGATAAAACTATACAATAAGGGAATGTAAAAAAGACATAATAGAAAAAATAAAATAAAAATAAGGTTAAATAAAAGCAGCGCAAGGCACATGGCAGATAGAGTGCAAACCAGTGAACAAACAGTGCAGATAAAGAGATTTTTAGTGCATAAAAAAATAGCTTATTCAGTCTGATTAAAAGTGACAAAGTGACAAAGGGCTCAGAGCAGTTATTTTTTATTAAACTGACTGATGAGGAGGTAGAATGATGTCAGATCCATGGTGAATGAGGTAGTGAGCAGACCACTGCTGCACAAAGTGACTGGTGCATGACATTCGTATGTTAGAGGGAGGGGGGGGTGGAAGGACCTGGGGATGTGGGACCTGGGGGGGGGGGGGTTTCATAGTTCAGTTCTGTCATAGATCTCAACTGTATCGTTTGTGATAGTGGTTACGGATGCCGGATTGTAATGTTATTTACACAGCCTCTGTGCGGCAATACGTTTTTTGTTTTTTTGCCCTTGATTTAAAAGAGAAACAATGCAGTTTGGAATTATTGGAATCACTATTAGGAATTTCTCTGTTATAATATTTAAGAGTACAGGTCCTTCTCAAAAAATTAGCATATTGTGAAAAAGTTCATTATTTTCCATAATGTAATGATAAAAATTAAACTTTCATATATTTTAGATTCATTTCACACCAACTGAAATATTTCAGGTCTTTTATTGTTTTAATACTGATAATTTTGGCATACAGCTCATGAAAACCCAAAATTCCTATCTCAAAAAATTAGCATATCATGAAAAGGTTCTTTATTTTAGGTATTAACCTAATCATCTGAATCAACTAATTAACTCTAAACACCTGCAAAAGATTCCTGAGGCTTTTAAAAACTCCCAGCCTGGTTCATTACTCAAAACCGCAATCATGGGTAAGACTGCCGACCTGACTGCTGTCCAGAAGGCCATCACTGACACCCTCAAGCGAGAGGGTAAGACACAGAAAGACATTTCTGAACGAATATGCTGGTCCCAGAGTGCTGTATCAAGGCACCTCAGTGGGAAGTCTGTGGGAAGGAAAAAGTGTGGCAAAAAAACGCTGCACAACGAGAAGAGGTGATTTTTATCATTACATTATGGAAAATAATGAACTTTTTCACAATATGCTAATTTTTTGAGAAGGACCTGTAGGTTTGTGTTACACCAGTTTTCATAACGTAGGCAGGGCGAGTGTAATATATCTGAAGTCGTGTTTATTTAGCCTCTAATTGATATCCACTATCATCAGATGAGGTCAAATAAACCTTCATGCTGCCGTTTTCCTTTCAGAGAAACTGAACATGGACATCAAAAGGCCAGTAGGCCACGTTTCTCGTGTGCTATATCCACATTTTCTGAAGTTATTAGACCTTCTGTGTGAAGAACAGAATGAAAATGATTTGCTGAATACCTCAGTTTGTCCAAATATTCAAAAACTCTGGATTTCCAGTGCAGAGGTCACAATCAGCCCATGAAATAATTAACTGCTCAAATCAATCAGATTACCATTTCACAAAACCCAGGAGCTGTCCGTCTCACTGGAGCTGCTGCACGCTTCATTAGCTCAGCCGCAGGAGGATGATGGGGCAGCGCGGCTCTGGGTGCCGTGGGACGGCGGGACAGAAATATATACTTTCAATTAGCCGGCCGCCGCCCGCTGTGAGAGCCGCATTTAACCGCCCGCTAACACTGCATTTAGACCGGACAGCTCATTGCCCTCCGCAAATGACCGCGGCTGGTCAACCATGTGGAAAATCGAGTCTTCTGTAGGGAGAAGGCTGAGAATCACTGGAGACTGCACAGGAAGTAAACTCTGATTGGACGGGCTGAGAGCATACAGTATGACTTGATACTGTAAATTTAATTAAAATGCAATCAAAGACAATTAGAGTGCAAGCATAATTTACAATTGTTTACCCCATGCAGGGGGCCTATAACTATAAATCATTAGAAATGTTTAAGGTTTTATTATAAAATATTTATTTATTATGATAAAAAATCTGTCACAGTAATTTCATAATTTTTAATAATAATACATTGAGAAAAACAAATAAATAAACAAACAAATAAATAAATAAAAACTCCTGTACACTTCTATACACTGGAGAGAAACATACTGATATGGATGTTTATTTCCAATTTCTTTAGAGAAAAGTGATATTTTTCCAATTTTTCTCCAAAATAGGGTGTTGTGAGCATTAGTAAGTGCACACGGGATGTAATGAGAGCCGGAGGGCAGAAACTCTCGATAAGTGAGACTCACAGGAGTGATAGAACTGAAGACGCTCCAGGAAATCTCTCATATGGACAAAGATATGCAGCTTTCACTCTAGCTCAATAGCATACAGATAGAGATGTTTTATCTGATGAAACATCAATACAATAAACATACTGTGTTCTTCAAGCCATCTCAGGTATTTTTATGAAAATAAAGTACATTTATAATGCAGTGTTAATCGACTTAACCTTCTATCACGGTATAGAATAGGGCTGTAGTACTCAAGAAATTTTTCTTTCTTTTGTGTCTTGTTTGTGTCTGGTTGGTTTTTTGGTTTTTGCTTTTGGAGTTGTTGGTGATTTGGTTATTGGAATGTTCTAGTTTTTTTGTTGGTATTACAGCAATATGCTTTTTTCTCCTTCAAAACAAAACCACATGTGTATGTCGCACCTGAAAACGTGTGGAAAACGCTAGGCACGCCACTTTCTCCTTTTTTCCAAAGCACTCTGTAGCCTGTGCTCTATACTTGCGCTCCCGTGGCGTCTGCTGTTGCTAAGCAACCATGACCTGCTCTCCATGAAGAAGCAGAAGTTTCAGCAAAGAATAAATGGATTTCCAGCACTAAAAATCCCTTGCAGTAGCTCTGCTAATAAATTCATTTAAAAAATGGCTATCCTTGTACAGCTATGATCAGCTGTTTCTCCATTTTGGCTTAGTTTTCAATTTTGTTACGGGAAAGAATGAAGCTGATTCGTTGATTCTTGTCACATGACCAGCGTTGCACTTGCTGCGTTCGGAAAAGTTTAGATGATTCTAATTTAATTTTCTACCTGTTAGATTGTGTTTTATTAACGTCTACACCTACCCCAGCCCTAAACGTACCCTTTACAATAATGAAATACTAATTAATGTTGTACAGTATGACAAAAATTATGCTGTATTTATGTGCGGATGCCCAGTAGAGCCAAGCGTATCCCTTCTAGCTTTAACCGCACACATGCGTCATATCCCTAGCTTTGCGTGTGTGTGCTGCGCCAAGGCATCAGTCATTTTAATTTTTGACCACAGACATGATGTCAGCAAACAGCAGCATTATAAAGTAAATTACATGTAAATAAAGTACATAAAAAATAATTTGACCCTACAGCTCCAAACTCTGTCCTAGAGGGCCGGTGTCCTTTAGAGTTTAGCTCCAACCCTAATTAAACACACCTGAACCAGCTAATCAAGCTCTTACTAGACACACTAGAAACATCCAGATAGTGTTAAGTCGAGTTGGAGCTAAACTCTGAAGGCATTGGCCCTCCAGGATCTAGTTTGGAGACCCCTGTCCTACAGAGTTATTACTTTGCACATGCTTTTTGATCATTACAAATAATAATGTAAAATTATTTTCTTAAAATAGGAGATATGCTGTCTCTCGCGTCACATACATTATCAGTAGTTCAGTATGTGGTCTTGAAGAGGATCCTTTTTTTTCTCCCATTTGGACTCGGTCTTGACTTGGACTCAAAACTTTTGGACTTGGACTTGACTTGGACTCAAACATTTTTGGACTCGGTCTTGACTAGTCCTGGTGTTTTGATTAGGTATGGTGTAGTTGTGTTCTTGTATTGTATAGAATACTACAAAACAGCATGATTTCTCCCTAATTCTCTGATATGAAAGCATGTCAGATCACAAAAGGAAGTTACAGACTGATGTTAAGTGAAATTGGACTAAATACATGTCATTGAATGTTCTCTTTGTTTGAGAACAGGTTTGTAAACAGGCTCACACATACTGCAAAACTGTTTCACACACATGCTGCTGTGGTACATTTATTCATTTCACAGACTGATTTTTTCATAGCATATGTGACATATACAGTATGTCTCTCTACAGCCCTGGGAATGTCTCTGTTCTCTGTCCCTCTGTCTCATCCACAACATTAGCCATCCATACTTGCACCATGGAAGCTTCGTAGACTAGCCTTCATGTGTGGAGTGTGATAGCCAGGAAATTATAGATCAACGGAGGTTGTGTTTTCTGTATTACATTCGGTTGAAAAGGGATGCAATGAAGTAATGTAACGGGCCTGGTCTCAAAATTTAAGAAGCAGAACCCTGCTGAAAAAAAAAAAAAAAAAAAAAAACACAGCTAAAACCAGCCTAAGCTGATTAACTGGTCTTAGCTGGCCTCCTAGCCTGACCCGCTAAAGAAGTGGTCAAAACCCCTGTAAAACCAGCCCGCTGACCAGCTATGACCAGGATGGACAACCAGCTAACACCAGCCAACCAGCTTAGGCTGTTTTTAGCTTTTTTTTTTCCCAGCAAGATATTTGTGTAAAAAAATGTAAGAAGTGAAAGTAAAAAGTTGTCAGAAAAATAAATAGTGAAGTAAAGGACTCATACCAGAAAAATCTACTTAAGGACAAATTAACAAAGGATTTATACATCGTTACTTCGCATCTCTACATGAATGGGTTTCTCCTGTTGAGGCTCCGTGCATGACGCCCATCCGTCTGGCATTTCCCAGATTAAACCACTGATCTGTTTCTCATTCAGCCCGACAAAAGCTGGCTCTGATCAGAGTGAAACGAATGAAGAACAAACTTCTGACCAGCATTACAGCGAGGAGACAAAAAGATGAACTTTAAGCTCTAAAGAGAGTTTAGAAGACACAGAAACAGTCGGAGTGCACGTCTGTGACAGGAGTCCTGCTGAACACATGCTGGATGTGGGTCATCGGTGTCAGTGCCTCAATAACAGTAATGGAAGGTTTTTACTCCAAAAACACAAGAAACACTATTACAGAGACTGAACACGAATAATCTCAATATTAAATCTTTTCCTGTAAATTCTGAAAATGTGAATAATGTGCAGAAAAAAAATGACACAGGCAAACAGTTTCAGTGTTCTCCATCTATTCCCCACAAACCTGAGACTAACTGAATGTTAAACTGAACGTGTCTATGATCACGTCTGACATCATCAGCTCAGAATGAGTCTGAAATATAGTGTCCACTAATAACACATAACATGTAAAGGTGCTTCATTAAGAAATAAATCCATCTGACTTGACTTTATACACATGACAGCCTACTGGACCAGCTACAATAACCAGTGTGAGTCTAAGACTCATGATTATCTGATGTTATTTAAGAGCTGAAAGGTCAAGCAGGCATTGAATCAGGTCTGATTCTAGTTCAGAAACAACAAACGAAAGCTTTATTATCCATGACATTTCCAGCATGCAGCTCTGTCATAACTAATGTGTACAACAAAGCTTTCATTAGTGCATGTGGATCGACATCTGACCCGCTCATTAATGACACACGCTCTTATTTGTTCTGAGCTTCAGTATCAATACAAAAGATAAACAAAGATGAATGTGAGGGTCATTCTGCGCAGTAACCAAACCGATGAAGACCGGACAGAGAAACGAGCAGCAGCTGACTGTCAAGTCAAGTCACCTTTATTTATATAGCGCTTTATACAAAACAGATTGTGTTAAAGGAACTGAACAACATTAATTAGGAAAACAGTGTGTCAATAATGCAAAATGACAGTTAAAGGCAGTTCATCATTAAATTCAGTGATGTCATCATCTCAGTTCAGTTTAAATAGTATCTGTGTAATAATTTGCAATCAAGTCAACGATATCGCCGTAAATGAAGTGTCCCCAACTAAACAAGCTAGAGGTGACAGCGGCAAGGAACCAAAACTCCATCAGTGACAGAATGGAGAAAAAACCTTGGGAGAAACCAGGCTCAGTCGGGGGGCCAGTTCTCCTCTGACCAGACAAAACCAGCAGTTCAAATCCAGGCTGCAGCAAAGTCAGATTGTGCAGAAGAATCATCTGTTTCCTGTGGTCTTGTTCCGGTGGTCGTCTGAGACAAGGTCTTTACAGGGGATCTGTCTCTGGGGCTCTAGTCCTGGTCTCTGCTGTCTTTCAGGGCTGTAGAGGTCCTTTCTAGGTGCTGATCCACCATCTGGTCTGGATACATACTGGATCCGGGTGACTGCAGTGACCATCTCACTTGGATACAGACTGGATCTGGTGGCTACGGTGACCTCGGAATAAGAGAGAAACAGACTAATATTAGGGTAGATGCCATTCTTCTAATGATGTAGCAAGTACATTGGGTGTTATGGGAAGTGTTCCCGGTTGTGGTTTACCTAATTAATGCAGCATAAAAATCCTTCAATGGATTTGGATATTAGAAGTGTATTAGTATGTTATGTGTAAGCCAGGTTAAAGAGATTGGTCTTTAATCTAGATTTAAACTGTAAGATTGTGTCTACCTCCCGAACAATGTTAGGTAGGTTATTCCAGAGTTTAGGCGCTAAATAGGAAAAGGATCTGCTGCCCGCAGTTGACTTTGATATTCTAGGTATTATCAAAATACCAGAGTTTTGAGAACGGAGCGGACGTGGAGGACTATAATGTAACAAGAGCTCGTTCAAATACTGAGGTGCTAAACCATTCAGGGCTTTATAAGTAATAAGCAAGATTTTAAAATCTATACGATGTTTAATAGGGAGCCAGTGCAGTGTTGACAGGACCGGACTAATATGATCATACTTTCTGGTATATGGTTATACTTCCTGGTGAATCAAAAGGGAAGAGATGAAAACAGAAAGGGTCATTGAAGTCGAGGGGCATGTAATGATGCCAAATCACTCTTAGTTCCTCAACATACTGAGAGTGTTCAGCCAGCCGGCCCTCCTCACATGACACCACGGCTGACAACACGGAGCCTTTAATGGCGGCGGTCTGCCTCTCTGAATAAGCGCTCGCTTGCTCCTGAACTTCATTACGACTGGTCAGGGATTCATTCAGACCTCAGTTTGACACAGCAACACTACATGTGACTGATGATGATCTGCTGTATGATTCATATCCAAATCAGCTCTGAGAAACCTGCTGAGCTGGCTGTCATCAGATGTTCATGGGTCATTACACTATAATAACAGTGTTTAAATTGTTTATAACCTAATTTATGAATAATAATCACACAGAAACAACATCTAGATTTGACTGTAATGTAAGTGGCGTTTGCTTGTGTAAAACTGTGCATCGTGATGCCAGAGCGTTCAGTGCAGATCCTCCTGTCTCCAGATAATATCAACATACCACAAAACAACAAAACTACTGATGATTCCTGTCTGAGGGCTAGCGCAGGTGAAATGAGATGGAGATGAGATCGACGCGCTCATGCAGAGTTCTATGCTAGAGACTGATGGAGCCACAGAACACCTGTTAACACTAAAGAGTGTGCGAACACAGAGTCAGATTCATCCCTGGAGATCCAGTTTCCACACTGAGGTACAGTGTTACTGACACACACACACACACACACACACACACACACACACACACACACACACAGTACCTGTTGCTGGAAGCCTTTTTGGCTCATTTGATGCATGAGAAAAACAATCATCATGCGGCAAATGGATTTCACACTCCAAGCACACACATGTGTGTCTATTGTTAGAGAAGCCATTGACACACCTGAACACACAAAGTGTGCAAGTGCTCTCACACAATCACACAGAGCCTTAAAAAGTGAAGCCATTGTTAGAAATGATCCTCAGAGAGCCTGTGTGTGAAAGGAGTGCCTCTCGTCACTTACGCTCATCAACACGTCGCTGGAGATCCAGCAGTCTCATCGGTGTCTTGTTCCTCTTTAAATGAGTCGTGTGCTTATTTCTTCATCTTCTTCCCTGCAGGTGCTCCACAGTTGATTCCTCGGGGGCTCGTGAAAAGAGATCCAGGTTCAAACAGCTCTCGCACTCAAAGTTCCTGCTCCTATGTCAATGTTTTAAAATGGGTGTGAGGTTTGAACACACCTTACAGGCACGAGTTCTCACTCACTGATTAAAGGGTTTTACTGCATGACGGAGAAAGTTTAACATCAGCATAAAAAGTGTGGAATGTTTTAATGTTTTTTTTTTTTTACTTGCCAAAGTTTCCATAAATAAATTCTTGTCTCACTACAACTGCAGACAGCAGGCAACAGCTCCAGCAGAAGCAGCCCATCCGTCTCAGACTAGATCCAGTCAGTGAATCTGAATCAATACAATCTCAGAGTCAGCCCGCACTGATTTGACCAGTCTGTCCTCAATCAATGTCATGCAGGTGTTGCACTCATAGAGTGATTGCCAACATTGCCAATAGCTGAAAGAAAACAAGCTGACAGAATGATTTGGTTCTTATCCAAGATTTGGTTATTATATAGAGCAAAGATAGATTTACAAGCTATTTTAAAGGCCAGTCATTTTTGACCAGGAATACCAAATTAGGTAAATGATTTTCAGCAGCACAGGAGTTAAGCAACAGAAAAACTCAAATCCAAAGCACAGGCCTCGCAATTGGCCCTCAATCAGTCCTGGCTGCTGACGCGATGCACCAGCACCCCCTCACAGGTCCGGTTCAGCACAGATGGCCTGTCAGCAGAGGGCCACCCGCAGATGAGACATGGGGCGTGCAGAGCTGGAGGGCGGATGAAGAGCGGAGCCGTGATGTATCCTACCACCCTGTGTCTGGCGCATACGTGACATCTCGTGCTGATTTAGCATCAGTCGGGTGTGAATATATCAGGAGTGGAAAACGCAAAGGACTGATCTCTGGTCAGAAGACAGGAACAACTTCCAGAAACACCTTGGCACGTCCAGTCCTGCAGGTGGAGATCTGGTGGAGCAGGTGAAAGACTACTGGCACAAACACTTCACCACCTGGAGGAGTCAGACCCTCGGTGGACCTCAGAAGACCAAACACGGCCAGATCCGCTCCCCGCACCGCCTGAGGGAACGATGAAGCTGTGATGCGCTGAAGGTCCGTGCCAGCAGCCCGTAAACACCAGCTAAACAACAGCAGGGAATCTGAGAGCTCCTTCCTCAGAGGCAGGAGGTTTTAAGGTCCAGCTTCAAAGACGTCACGGAGCACAAGCAAACTTAAACAAACCGCTGCAACAAAAACTGAACAAACAGCAGAACCTCCAGATTGGCGTACCGCGCTTAACTCCAAGAAACAAACCAGAACCCCATCTACAATTACGAGAGCCGGTTCCCTAAAAGCACCCAAGAGATAAGAGAGTACCACTAAACACTGTCTGTTTGCTTTAGACGCAGTGAATCCACGTGTCAGGAATAATCAAAACTCACTCTCAGTCTCAAGGTGATCTTTGCAACCTTTCCAATCATACAGAATCAACTGACCCGTGGACCCATAAAAATCACACTCACAGAGGGAAATTTGCAGGCGTGATGGAATAAATGCAAATGAAATAAAAAGGCAAAGCCTGTCTGAAAATATGAAATCATTAAATTCATCTACAGCATAGCCTGGCTTTCAATTACGGCAGGATATTTCCCAGGGGCTGGTGCTGCTGAATCTCCTGTGCTCCGTGTCTGATCATTCTCTCTGCCACCGCAGCATATTTCTGCTCTGCTCTGTCAGATGGGAGTGCAAGAACACTTTTAAGAAAACACCCAGAGGAAGGTGAGTGTAGGACGCGTCCATCCACAAAGGGCAAATCTTCCCACAGGATGTCATTAGCTGTGTCCTTTCTACAGTCTGGAGACGGCAGACCTCTACCTGCTGCCTGATTTGTATGCAGCGGGGTCGTGTCTGGCCCACCATAATGTGAATTAAATGAAGGAGATGAGCTCCTACGTGACCCCGCATTTCCTGCGGCAGGAGCCGAACGTGGGGACAAGGGAAGCAGATATGTATCCCAAGAGAGCTATGGCATGGCAAGACCTCACAGTATGAAATGTAAATGAAATGACAATTTGGTTTATCTTTGAACTTTACAGCAATTAGACATCAAGTCCAAAGGCCACAAGAACTTTCATATTGGAAAACAAATGCTGACAGTAACTCACAGAGTAGCAGGGTGAGATTAATTAAATCATGCAAAAATGACGGAGAGAGTTCAAGCGAGATCTGGCCTTTTGACAGATCACTTTTAGACTAACTGTGGTTTCCTATAAACTTTTACATGCTAAATTTCTCAGCTTCATTTGGAAAGGCCTATGGAAGCAGGACTGAGGCATTCATGAAATAAAATATTTGTCATCAGTAAGTTTGTGTCTCTAACAGTAAGTTAATACTCTAAAGGTATGCTCACATTGACTCATTCAATCACCAACTCTCACTGAAGTTCGCTGTTACTGGAAATCTGTCAGCCTCTTAACATCTTACATCTCAGGCATTTTGCTTCCAACAAAAAGCCTCTCTTCAAAATCAAGCATTTAAAGCAGGGGTGGCCACAGTCCTGCAGAGTTCAGCTCCAACCCTAACAAACACACCTGAACAAGCTCACCAGGGCCTAAGGGTTACTAAGCTACAGGCAGGTGAGATTTTATCAGGGTTGGAGCAGAACTCTGCAGAACTGACGTTGGCCACCCCTGCTTTAACATTATGACAGCCAATCCGACTGACAGCAGCAATTCTCAACATGCAAATCAACTCCAAGGCAAACCCAGCATTCCTTATGCCTGCAATACTCAAGTTCATGTGAGTTCATGTGATATTCGCTACAATTACATGAGTCAATACATCATGCTTCATTACAGAGAACAACCACTCTAAACTCAATGGATTTAAATGCTCAAGTGACGCCGATCTGAACTGAATAAAATAATTGACTCATAGACATGTTGACTTCTCTGATCTGAAAGCTGTGCTCAACAGCTCTATTCAGGACAAAACTGTCAAAGACACACGTGTCCCTCTACGCTTAGGGAATGAAAGGGCCATGAAGGTGTCACTGCTTTTGTGTCACCTGTGCTCATGAAGCACGTGTGACATGTGGGACCAAGTTTCACCATTGCTCTGACATGCTAAAAGAAAGCCCTGAATAACAGCCTGTAGTCTTCCCCCTCTCTGCAGCTGGAGGAGGCTCTTCTCATCCGCTCCTGCACACCACCATGTGTTTCTCACTGCATGCTTTCAGTAATGAATCAGATGCTCTTGCCCACCACTCACTGCTCTGCTGTGGCTGATGTTGGCAGCATGGCTGGATTTACCATTGGGTTTGACTGGGCCGCAGCCCACAGGGACCACATTGTAGGAGGCCCCGCCTTTACACGTTTACATTTGTTTGATTTGTTCAGTTATATACCAGTCAGAAATTATTATCCACATTTCCACTGCACACTCAAGGGCTAACAGCTTCCAACTGCAACATTCAAGGCCATAATCAAAAAGCATAAACTGGTATTTATGATTATTTCACATAGAAGGAGGACACATGTATTGATTAATTTGTGATCACATGGCTACTTTAAACAGCTGCATTTAGCCCAAAAGAGTGCACATTTAGAAAGATAATGATAAATTCTCATATGTTCATACCTCATTTCTTTACAGAGGATGATTCTATATTACATTAATGTTCCACTAACTAATGTGATCTGAAGAGTTTTGAGCGTCTCACTGCCATCACACATAGTGGGGCAGAAATGACATCAAAATGATGCAAAAAATATGTAAATAAATAAATAAAAGAATAATAACTTTTCCGACACAAAATTCTGTTTTGCTCCATCAAAAAAAAAAAAAAAAAAAAAAAAAAAAACTCAAAAACGATGTGTCTCCAAGCAAACACGCGTTCTTTTGTTCCTCTTAGTGAATGATCCGATCAGACTGTAAGTACAGTCGTTTGTAACTTTAAATGCATTAGCATTTTAAAGGAATGGATGATTAAAGTATTCAACTCACTCAATAAGTCAGTCACTTGCTGCCACCTACTGGCGGTTGTAGTTTCATATTTAAAAAAGTAGCTTATTTTAAATTTTGCAATCATGTACTATTTCTACAATTAAATGCTATATTCAAACAAAACAATTTATGCAGAATCAATCTATGGATTTTGTTGATAGTGATTTCATTTGATTGCCAGCTTGTTTTTTTATTTGGATTGAATTTATTGATTAAATTTAAGAATCTGACATAAGTGGAGACAAAGGTATAGGTATAGGGCCCTCAATCCCAAGGGCCCCTGGCCCCCTAAGTCCTGCCCTGGTTGGCAGTGAAACAGGCAATGCAGAGGTCAGTTGGGTGAGCAGTGTTTTTATGTTCTTCACTGGTCTCACACAGGGCTCTCTGACACTCTCCTGAGCGTATCATCCATCTGACTCATCTGTCCATGTCTCTGGAGAAGCTCTACTGGATGAACCCACACGAGTGAGGTCAAGATAAGCAGGTACTAAGCCTCGACCCTAATAATGAAATCAACATGTTTACAGACAGCTAACAAACAAACTCAACCACTAGTAAAAAATAATCAAAGGAAATCCTCAAACTACAGTGGTCTAATGCTAGAGCCTTGTGGAACACCAAGATAAAAACACCAGCTCATCCCTCTCCAGCACAGCATCAAACAATCTCTTCTGGGCTAAACTGATCAATGAAAGGGAGCTATTATCTGGTGCCTTCAAAGGGAAGCTTTATTACTGCCAGCAGACAGAGTTAACGAGCCATTCTTTATCTACTTCCTGTTTTTGTCTTTCCTACATTTGCTGAACTTGCTGGGACACAGCAGGAGCAGCTGATGTGTGAAGATTTCTGACACTCTCATATGCAAACAAAAAAGATCAGTATAATTTATCTTCAAAAACTGCAAAAAAGTCTGTATTACATCTGCTAAACGTCCCTCAAAGATTTAGCTTTGATATTTCATGAGCCTTTAAATGTTTATACAGGTACATATGTAGATACATTGGTTCTGTTGTATTTTAGTAAACCAAATAACTGTCAGGTTTAGTAATACAAAACCAAAGTAATCACTGCACTCGTCCAGTAGGTCCAGGTTCTTCTCACTGTATTATTATTAATAATATTAATAATAATAAAAAACTTGAAGTTGTAAATAAAACAAAGATCATGGTGGTATTTATTAAAAAATAAATAAAAAAAAAACCTTAATCCTGTGTTCTACTTAAAATGTTATGTTTAATTCAGTGTGTTACTTGCCATTTCTTTGTAATAATTTCTGAAATTGCTAGAAATTTCTGAGTGAAAACTGTTTCAAAGCCATTTTTTTTTCAATGTAATATTAAGGTCCACATGAAAGTGATCTCCACTCTGGAAATGTCTTATAAAGTCCTTTTTTTTTTTTTTTTTTACCACAATGACAGTCACGGTTAAATTAATAAGTAAAATGTATCCTTTAGTTGCTGTCATTAAGACATTTCTAGAGTGCAGATGTCTTCTGTATGGACCAGTTTGGTAATATTTCAAGAAAGATCACAGATAAGACCAGATACTCAGGAGAGTGACAGTGCCATCAGTGGGTGTAAACACTCACTTTATTACTATGAAATGACTGTTTTATGTATCTCCGAGACAGAGACAACACACATCAAGTTATTCCAGTTACAACTGACAGATGACACAAGTTCAACAATGTAGAGTAGAGAAACTTCTGAGCGTGTTAAATCTGAGTGTGATTTCAGCACCACTAGTGTCACTAAAGTGAACTGCACACATTTCCTGATCACACTCCCCGTCTGCCACTGGTCAATGAAACACAAAGTCCTGCCCCAAACTCACACCATTGGCTGAGTTCCTCTATTTTATTTTTTTTTTAAAATAAAAGCAATGGGAAACCTGTGGATGTGTTATATTTTCAATTTGTCCCTCCTCTGTGTCTCTTTAGAAGTTATTATATTCATTATAAAATGCATGAAACACAAAAAAGGAAAAAAGTTTATCAGTGTCTGCTCTATTTTCATAGTCTGTCCTGTCTAATCGATATGCACAACTGCCAAAATCTCTCTTTATTGTAATCATTATGATCACACTTGTAATAATCGCTTTAATGGGCTTCTGCCTGAAATTAATTCATGTTAGCTAACTATGATTCTATTATCATTTGTGAAATGAACATTACTTGGACACATTCACTTCTGATAAAAGATCACTCTAAACTGTAATGTAGACACATGCATTTTCTGTAAAGCTGTTTTGAAATGATGTGCATTGTGAAAAGCGCTATACAAATAAATTTGAATTGAACGTTTGCTGTGATGTTTTGCACTTCATTTACAGCGATATCGTTGACTTGATTGCAAATTATTACACAGATACTATGTAAACTGAACTGAGCTCCATGATGACATCACTGAATTCAATGATGAACTGCCTTTAACTGTCATTTTGTATTATTGACACACTGTTTTCCTAATTAATGTTGTTCAGTTGCTTTGACGCAATCTTTTTTGTTTAAAGCGCTATATAAATAAAGATTACTTGATGTCATCAGCCAATCAATGTAGACATGACGTCATATTTCAGCCATGGACAGACATCACTGTCCAGGTATGACTGACCTCCTCAGCACAAACAGATCAGTGTTTTAAAACACAAACGTTAAGCGAAAAATAGCGAAAGAGGTACATGCATTTCATTTAAATAAAGTCCCTTGAAACTGCATACTCATGTACATTTTGAGCTTTTTTATGTTTGTAGCTACAAATACAATGAAAGTGTGAGAATTAACCTGCACTTGTCAACAGATGAGCATAGCAATGGCACTTTATGACCGAAAGTCTGTCGACCCCTGTCTGAAAGCATAGAGAACCCTTTAAATAACTCATCTAAACTGTCTGTCCACATTAAAGCAGGACAACAAAGTACTTCAACACAGAAGTAATGACACACATCTCCTGTAGAAGAGACGGTTCCCCGTCCTGCTCATGTTTCATCCCTCGGGGGAAACAAACTCCCATCCCACACACGACACACCCAGAACCGGTTCCACAGATTACAGCCCTCGCTCAGGCAGAAAACAGAGCGATGCATGTGCGTGACAGTCAGTGTCCACCAGCCATTTATTATACAATAGTGAGGATGTGTGTGTGTGTGTTTGTGTGAGAGTATGTGTGTGTGTATGTGTGAGAGAGAGAGTGTGTGTGTGTGTGTGTGTGTGTGTGTGTGTGTGTGTGTGTGTGTATGTGAGAGAGAGATTTTTTATATGAGAGTGTGACAAACTGGCTGCATCTAGGTGATCTGAAGAGAGAGAGTGTTTTGTGAGTGTGTGTGTGTATGTGAGAGAGAGAGTGTGTGTGTGTGTGTGTGTGTGTGTGTGTATGTGAGAGAGAGAGAGAGTGTGTTTGTGTGCACTGTGAGTCAGCGTTTGACAAAACACAGTGACTCATATCAAACAGATTAAAGAGATGGATGGTGACAGTCGACGAGAGGCGGAGAGACTCTAATCCAGCCGGAATCAGAGCGGAGGCGGCGGAAGGCGTGTGGCGGGATCCGGCGCGGGACAAACAACACAGTCTCGGGACACAAACAGCATGAGTCAGAGTGGCATGTGAGCGGAGTGTGTGTCAGACAGCGGGAAACCCTGCCAGTCAGACGAGACCGAGCGCCAAAACCTTCTCTCCTCTGTCTCTGCCTCATGGGACCCTGATCCCCCGCCGCTCTCCGCTCCCATCAGCACATGTGAAACATTAACCTCACCTCAGTTTCACTGCAGTTAAGAACTACACACACACACACACACACACAGCTCACATAAGCACATGTGAAAAATTAAACTCACATACACACACACACAGCTCAACCTGCATCAGGAAAAGCAGGAATTGTCCCTACACTAAAAACAATGTTTTATTCTAGGGGGAAAAAGGCAAACAGACCGCCGTGACTTCAAATTCCAGAAGACTAGTTAGGTATAATAATTTGGAAGACCACATTCCCTTGGTTTTTGAGTGTGTGTTGTTAATAGTGTACAGATAGGTGTATATGGGGACCTTGGATTTGAAGCCATTGCTGTCGATCTCTAATAAAATGCAAAATGCAATTTACCATGTAGCACTTTTGAGTAACAGTGGAGAAACAAACAAACAGGATTTGAAAGGGAGAAGAAACACTCCTATTATCTTTCATTGTTGTTGTCCAGTCAAAGTCTTCTATTCACTCTTCTACACACTAAGGCATTAAATGAAAGACAGGCACATCACAGATGAACACTGCCTCCGTTCTTGATCACTCCACACAGGTGGCTGAGGTGACTGGACTGATCAAGAACGATGGATAATGACTAAAATGTGTTCTGTGATCAAGCAGAGAATCAGGGCTTAAACATCAACAGGCATCACTGCATTCAGCCCAAGGACCGTGAGATCACACAGCACTGAGAAACATAATGACTAACTATAAATACAGTATCGCCCATGAGGCTGTTTGTCTAGTGAAGAGAGAGAGAGTCTGTAAACATCAGCCGTTACTCTCTCCATCGCTGCATCTGCATGCTCACACATGCTTCAACAGCTCTCAGACGCGAGCCAAACCAGCCTCTTCACTCTCATCTCAATCACCAACAGCATCTGATTCAGAGAGCAAGAGATGACACAGATATTAATAAATGATCACATGCTGCCACACAAGTATTGTGGCAGATCAGAAATGACAGATGTTCTCCTGTTCTTGCCATCCGACCTGCACATGGCCAACGGCACTGACTGATCTTTCTATAAAAGTTTACATTCAAATATTTCTCAAATTACTATAAAATATTTTAATTTGACATTTATGTTATCAGAGCATCACATTTTTATTATCAAGCTCAAACCCTCAAGGTTTATTATCATTTGTAAACTAAAGACAAAGAATCTCCACATCCAGAGATAAATGAGGACTTTAGAGAATAAATGAAAGTGAATGAACAAAATAAAGAGTGCATGAATTAAAAAGTGTTCACCCCCCACCAATCTTGAAATCATGAAACAAGTTGTAAATCATTTTTTGCCTTTAACGCCCGTGTAATCCATTAACTCGGACCACCCAGAACCTGGCACTGTCTGCAGTGCACCTGCTGAACAGATCCGTCGTCTCACACGCGCTTCTCAACACTGAGCTCCACCCAAACTCCAACATTTACAGGACTTTATTTAACAGGTTTATTAGCGGGAAACTTGTGTGGAGAGGACAGAAATCTCAACATGATTTCACAATGAAAGCTCAGCCCTTTAATCGCAGACTCATGTTTCAAAACAGTTCCATATGTCCACGCTGGGGTCAGAGGTCATCAGCCTTCTGAGGAGTTTGAGCTGATCGGGTGGTCAGAAAGCTGCTGGTTTTAGGGTTCCTGTGGCTGATTGCGAGCCTCTGTGGTCTCTTTGAGAACATTCCATCAGAGATATTGTCCCGTCATCACTCTTTCAGCCCTGAGATGCTTCCTCATGTTTCTCGACACAGGGACACTCCTGCAGTGAACTCAGGGATGACCTCAGCCTCGTTTCCACCAGATCCCACAGACTTAAGGGTCTACAAAGGAGGCACCTTCACACCGGCACACGCAGATTCATGTTCTCACGAGATGATGCTCATTTCCTGAGGTCTGCATCGTAATAGGAATCGCAGTAAATAACGCACTCAAATAACATCTGAAAAGAGAAAGTCTATTTTCTGAAATGAGCTACTACGATCAAACGCTGCACTGGAATCACAGCTGCTCCCGGTGGGCTTCACCAACACACAGAGAAGCCATTGCTCCGCTCGGAAACACCTTTAATGACTTCTCTGTGATATTACCGGAGAAGCAGACTCGTCTCGAGTCCACTTACTGCACATTATAGCTGCATTCATCAAACGCCAGTGTCATTAGCCCTGTTCTCCAGACTGGAGTTCAAATCACTTTAATATAGCGAGAGAGATTGTAATAGCTCGGGCTTTTAGGAGTCGTACTCGCGGAGGCTAAAACAGCTCTCTGACAGAAT
Source organism: Cyprinus carpio (assembly GCF_018340385.1). Taxonomy (NCBI): domain Eukaryota; kingdom Metazoa; phylum Chordata; class Actinopteri; order Cypriniformes; family Cyprinidae; genus Cyprinus; species Cyprinus carpio. The sequence goes on from NW_024879320.1 coordinate 1,335,699, forward strand.
GACAGGCCGCCGGAGCTGATGACTTCAGATTGGGGAAATTGTATTATAATGGCTCTTGGAGAGTTCAGAGGAAGCAAGATAAATGGGGTTTGTTGTCAACACGGATATGAGAAGAGAAGTTTGTGGGAGTCTTAAGCAGGAGCCAATGATCGTGTCATCCATATGATGAGGCCGGTCATCTCACGGCTGGAGAACAGCATGAGAAACCTCTCTGTCCCAGCAGAGCATGAGATTCTTTATTAGACTGAACGAGCAGCTTCTCAGCACTCCCATGAGCCACTCTCTCACCTCGTAACCAAACCCCATCTGTGTCATGTGAGAACGCTTGACTCCACGCTCCCAACTCCAGACAGGAACGCTGGGATCTTACACACACACACACACACACACACACACACACACACAAACAAACACACACACACATACACACACACACACACACACACATACAGACAGACAGACACACATATACACACACACACACACACACACACACACACACACACACAGACACTCACACACAGTAACACACTCACTCACTCACACACACACACACACACACACACACACACACACACACACACACACACACACACAGACACTCACAGACACACACACACACACACACACACTCACACACACACACCGTGGCTTCTCAGTGTTACCTGTCTGAATGTCTGCTGTGAGCATAAGTTTGTGTCTCTGTGCCACCTGATAAGGAAGCAAGCGTTTGACCTCCGTGACCCCAGCAGCGCTGAAGGTAAAGTGAGCCGTGTTTGTCTGTGAGGTGAAAGGGCAGCCGGCACTCCGTGTGAAAGATAAGACCAGCGCTGGCCTCTTTCTGAGCCGCCGACAGATGACCGGCCCTGACCGCTCCAGGCTCTGAACACGAGTGATGGACGGCCACATATGACCCGGCCAGCGTGAGTGCAGTCAGCTTTACCCAGCATCCTCCAGGAGGGAAAGATGTTTCATCACACTCAGAAAATCCTCTCGTTTGCTTTCTCTGTTCTCTCTCACACAGTGTTCACGCTGTACCTGAGTGCTGAAGGAGGAGAGCATCACATGCACGACACACGACACTGCTGACAGCTGCTTTAGCCACAGCGTGATCACTTACTATCACTGAAGAAACACTGATCCGACCGATCACACGCCTTACCTGAATCAACAGCACATCCACACCTGTTCATCAGCATCTGACGACAGAGTCTTTCTTTCAGACACTTTCACTGCTGGTGCTGAACACAATCCCAGCGCTCAAAGATCTGCCGGAGCTCTCCGTACAGATGAATTTGTCTGCTCGTTACTTTGATTCACTTACAAGCGATCAAACAGTGACGAACATCTGGATTCGAAGCTCAGACACACAAGCATCAATATCTGACTGACCTCTGCCGCGTCCTCCATTCAAACCTGTTTCAGCATCTTAGACTCATCGATTTGCTCTGCAACAAATGCATTCATGAACAATAATCATAAACAGTAATGAAAAGCTTATCAAACTCATAAAAACTGGCCTTTGCAAAATGTCAAGATTTAATCCATACTATTGAGTGTAGTGTGCACTTCATCCACCGTTACCCAGCATTCAACACATGGATGACAAACACATCAGTCGAATCCCAATCTCTTCTCGGTGTTCAACAGCAGAGACGTGAAGGTTACAGCAGAACTCACCTCTCCTGCAGGAAGTCCACGACGCGTCTGAAGTCGGCGCAGCAGTACTCTCTCTTCATGTCCATCAGCACGCTGTCAGACGCCGATGTGGAGGAAGCTGTAGACCCGCGGGTGCTGCAGGATTCTGCCCATTTCCTGAGGAACAACACAGACTTAATGTAATAGAAGAAGAGAACAGGGACATGATAATCTAATAATCACCTAATTATACTGTACATATTTTTTCCTGGTTTATGGGGGTTGACAGTGCGAGTTCTTCACTGTGAAAATATATTTACAAGCATGCATGTGAAAAAATCCCTGTGTAAAAAAATCTGTTTGAAATGTAAAGTTGTAAGAAGTCTTAAATATCTTAAATAGTATAACAAACACCTTAATATTTTAAGAGGTCTTAAATTCAGCAATGGAGAAGCAGGAATCACCTAATGTGAAAAGGCTGTGAATTCATTAAATCAATGTCAGCGCTGCAAATTCAAAGTCAAAACATGGTTTCAGAGCTGTTTGCAATCAATCAATACACAATTTCACATGTGCAACTTTAAACAAGATTACAGCTGAAATGTTGCTAATAAAAAGCTGTTAATGAAGGGTTAAGCAGAAACATGCATGTGTATGTGTGTGTGTCTGGAGAGGTTCAGTGTGTGTTCAGTGTTCAGAGGAGACGCCTATACTGTTTCTCACATCAGAGGTTTCGAGTAACACAATCTAACTGCATGAGCGCAGCTGCACAGGGTTAACGTTTCACTGCTGCAAAAGTGAACACCAGGTCATCTGTGAGTGTTTAGAGAAACGTCCACAATGCTGACGCCACCTCAAACACAACTCTGAAAAAATCTGCATCTTCACTAAGTTCTAGTGTTTTAGTTCCTGTGATGTGAGAACATCAAGTCTTCCTTTCATGAAGAGGTCCAAATGCAGTGTTTATTATATGTGTTTTCACTAAGTTCTAGTGTTTTAGTTCCTGTGATGTGAGAACATAAACTATTAATACGTATAGCAAAACCACTCACTGAGTTTGCAAAACTAAAAGCACAAACACTGCTTTGCACTCAGTTTGCAATTTTGTAACACACACTTTGCAAAACTGTAGGCACAATTCATTGCACAACACTCTTTTTGCAGAACTTTAAACACAACTCACTGCTTACACTCAGTTACCAAATTTCCAACACACTCCTAGCAAAATTATACACATGTATGGCTATCATTAACACTATTTTGCCAACTGTCTGGCACACTTTCACATGTGAAAACTGTTTTAGATAATTAGTTCACTTTGCAATCAGCCTAAGCACTATAAATAAGCCACAGGTAAGCTGTCTGTGTGGAGTACAATGGAAGGAGCAGTAAGAGTGAGAAGAGTGAGAATCAGAGGAGGCCGAGGAGGCCGAGGGAGAGGACATGGAGTTGAAGAAGCGAGAGGGTTAGAGGAAGTTAGAGGAAGAGGACAAGGAGGAGCAAGAAGAGGACGAGGAGGGGAAAGAGGAAGGGTAAGAAGAGTAAGAAATAGAATAACTGATGACATCAGAGCTACAATAGTGGACCATGTCATCAACCATGGGATGACCCTGAGGGAAGCTGGCCAACGGGTTCAGCCTAATTTGAGCCGCTACACTGTGGCAAGCATCATTAGGACATTTCGAAATGAGAATCGGTAAGTACTTTGTAGCACTGCCATACTCTAATGAGAAACACAATAGTACCATACATGCAAAAAAATACTGAAATTGTTACTTTACAGAATTGCTAGACGTCCAGATGTTGGGGGCAGAGGAAGAATGTTCACTCCAGAGCAAGAGACCCATATAGTGAACATGGTGATTGCCAATAATGCAATAAGACTGCGCGAAATACAGCAGCGCATAATTGATAATGACACCATCTTTCAAAATATACACAGTGTAAGCATTTCTGAACTAAGTCGTGTACTTGCGCGCCACAGAATAAGAATGAAGCAAATTTACAGGGTTCCTTTCGAGAGCAACACAGAACGTGTAAAGCAACTGCGATATGACTTTGTGCAGGTAAGCTATAGTGTCATTGGTTCTGAATTTGGAAGTGCATACTGTAGTGCTGTGCATGGGCCTGATGTGTTGCATTTGTTTTTGTCTTGTCCAGAGAGTGATGGAACTAGAAGCAGATGCCTTGGGACATGAGCTACTTTTTGTAGATGAGGCCGGTTTTAACCTCAGTAAAACCAGGAGACGTGGCAGGAACATTACTGGACAACGTGGTGGTAACATAACCATGTGTGCAGCTATAAGCCAAAATGGTGTTGTTCACCATCATGCAACCATAGGCCCATACAACACTGCACACATTACTGCATTCCTGGACACCTTACATGACATGCTCACTGTTCAGAGACCAGAGCATACCCGATATGTCATCATATGGGACAATGTTAGTTTCCATAGGGCTGCTTTGGTCTGCAACTGGTTTACAGACCACCCATCCTTCATGGCACTCAACCTCCCTCCATACTCTCCATTCTTAAATCCCATCGAGAAGTTCTTCTCTGCCTGGCGCTGGAAAGTGTACGACCGTCATCCTCTCATCAACAGGTAGCCCTTTTACAGGCAATGGAGGAGGCATGTGGAGATATTGACCAGGCATCATGTCAGGCCTGGATACGGCATTCAAGGAGATATTTTCCCCGGTGCCTTGGACTGGAGGATATCGCATGCGATGTGGCCGAAATTTTGTGGCCGGACCCAGAAAGACGACATGGTGTAGGCTGATTGTCTTTTTTTTTTTTTTTTTTTGTGAAATTACTATTTTGTGTTCTGACTTTGTCTTGGTTTTTATGAGTGTAAATAAACACCAATACTTGAAGTTTGGATCCTTGTGTGTTTACATGACACTATGACAAAAGTATGACCTCAAATTGACATCTGTACACAGAGAAAGCAAAAGCCAGTGTTTTGTATTCATACCATCAGTGTGTAGTTGGCACATTGTGTGCTTAGTAGATGATGGCTTGTGTTTACTGTTTGATACGAAAACACCATTTTTACGAAGGTGTGAAGAGTTAATCTAGCTGTGTTCGCTTTTGCAAGAGAACTACGATGTTTTGATAATTGGGTGAAAGGTTTTTTTATTTGTGTGTAGAGTTTTGCAAAAATAGCCAATAGTTACAAAAAATGTGTTTAAGCAATCAGAAAAAACTGTAACAGGGTGGTGGGTTTTTTTATTTTTGTGTAGTGTTTTGATAAAATGGGCATTATTTTGACTGGGCACATTTCCCCCAAGAGACGAATGCGGCACATTGAAAAACCGCCCATGACACGAAAGCCACTGCGCATCATCACATCCCACTATCAAAAAGACAATAAACCTCACGCGGCTGCGTTGCTGTTACTGGACAACTTTACATAAACACCTCAAACACATGTACAGAGCAGAACTGATTTACTTCACTAATATTCAACAATAAGACTCTTATTATTAATGATTTCATTCATCAAGGACTATGAAATTGTTCAAAAGTGACAGTAAATACATGCTAACATAAATGTTACAAAAAAATTCAAATAAATGCTGTTCTTTTGAACTTTCCATTCATCTGTGAATCCTGAAAAATAAAATGTATCACAATTTACAAAAAAATATTGTGCAGCACAACTGTGTTCAACATTGATAATAATCAGAAATGTTTCTTGAGCAGTAAATCATCATATTAGAATGATTTCTGAAGATCATGTGACACTGAAGACTGGAGTAATGATGCTGAAAATACAGCTGTGCATCACAGAAATACATTACACTTTAACAGATATTCACAAACAGCTGTTTGATCAAATAAATGCAGCTTTGATGAGCAGAAGAGACACTGTCTTTCAAAAATATTAAAATATCTTACTGACCCCAAACTTTTAGACAGCACTGTAAAAAACCTTAGATGTATTTCATAAACATATATTTCCTAGATCAGGAAATTACCTCACTGTCAATGAATCAAATCAATAAATACATACATAAAACACAACCTGTGTTTCTCATTCAAAGAACAAAACAGAGAGGACAGGAAAAACTACTTCTCTCCGTCTCATTCAGAGGAAGCGTTGATTAGGGCTTATCATCACAATTAAACTCCATTGATCAGCACACCCACCGCACCACGGCTCCGCTGCTCTCTGTGTGGGCTTCACATTAGATGATCAGAGTTAAAATAATTAATTAGTCCAAAGAATAGTGACTGATTAGCAGTGCAGATAAATCGAGTCCACTTGCAGTGGGACGTGTGAAGAAGCTCAGCGAGTGAACAACACGCGTGTCACATGATCACACAGACATGAGCCGGTCAGACCACACATCATCAGACAGCTTTACTAACGACTCACAGGCGGCAGGACTGAGACTCACTTCAGAAAAAGAGAAACATAAATATGAATATTACATAGTTTCAATATGAAAATAAATATTAAATATAAATAAAAAATAACATTTGAAAATAAGAAAGCAACTAGGTTTTAAGAATGTGGTTTTAACCTGACCTAGAGTACAAGCGAATGCTCTCTCATGCCATCTTTATTCACTGAATGAGCAACACCTTCACAATGAGGCTCACAGTCTCTGGTGAAATGAGCTGCAAACCTCAACCTTCACGTTATTCCTCAAGCACTTAACCCCCTCCCGGGCCGACTGGCCAACTGGCATACAGGCGTTTTCCCGGAGGGCCAACATCAGGCAGGGACTGGGGTGCGTTGGTTGTCTTCTGTATTGAAAGCGTAATCTCAATCACAATGCGCCACAGATGGAGTGATGAAGTATCTTGCTCCACCTACATAAATATTGCCAAGTCTTTAAACAGAACGATAACAGAGGCCAGAGATGGGACACGATAAAGAGGACAGAACAGACGCGTCAGCAGAGAAAACACTGTACAGACAGAGCAAGCTCACTGTTCACAGTGCTCAAAATATTGGAATAAAATTCTAAACACTGAATTTGGGGTGGAGGTTTATAAGAATGTTTCTCTGAAGGGAACTGAGTGTCTACAGAAAAGTTTTGATGGCATTTCTTTTAATCTTAGCTCTGTATAATATGTCTTAAAGCAGTGTTGATAAGTGCTGCCTTGTCTGTGTATGCATGTAGCATCTGTGTTTGGACTGTAATTAAAATGCAGTGGTAGCCTCTGATTTCAAATGGTTACAAAAGGTCAGTTCAGCCTGTAATAGAGCAAATAAACAGCTTGTTCATGTACTCTTTCATTCTTTAGCCTACTGGTTACTTTCCTCAAACAATCGTAACTTTGACTATTAACATCAAGTCGAGAGCGAGTGAATACACTGGTATAACACAGTAGGTATTCACACACATGAACACAGACAGTGTTAGTGTGCACCTGTTATTCCCTGCGTTATGGGGTCCAAATGCACACTTGTGTGTTTGTGTGTGTGTGTGTGTGTGTTTTGAATGACAGTGTATATATACAGTATGGGTGCTGTCTGACTGGACCGATTCTAATCATAGTGATGGGCCTTTGGACCAAAAATTTTTTGCAGGGTATACCTGAACCACACACATAAAACCTTCGATTTCTCCTTCGCATTTCATTAAACCTGTACTAAATGCATGAATGTTAATGGTTACTAGGGTACTAGTTTGTCTGGTCACCTCCTTCAGGTTATTAACAGTAACTGCTCAAATAGTTAATGATGAATGCGCTCATTAGAAGTGATGAGATGCATATTCAAAAGCTTCTTTAGGCTTGTTCTGGTCATCATCTTACACTGGTCATATGGTTGAGCTCACTGAAATGCACTGCCGAATCAGGGACTATAATTCAATTCAATTGAATTCAATTCAAGTTTATTTGTATAGCGCTTTTTACGATACAAATCATTGCAAAGCAACTTTACCAGAAAATTAAGTGTCTACAATATTTAGTAGTAGCTTATCAGTGGTGACTGTCAGTTTATGTGTATACGGCAGAAATGTTCAGAAAAATCAATAAAAGACGTAAACAAACAGATGATTAACACTATTAACAGCAATTATGCAATCAAACTTATAGCAAAATGTGGTAGTTCTGTATGTTGTCTCTGGGTTAGCATCATCTGAGGTCCTCTGAGGGGTTGGCATCATCTCTTCTCAGGTGTTCTGGATCCAGACTGGAGCTTGTGTAAATCCTAGTTACCACGGGATGTAAATCACAGCAGAAACAGAGATACAAATAGAGACATAATTAGCATAGCTGCTGTTCCAGCCAAGTAAAATTAATTAGTTTAACCCAAGCTAAAGAATAATAATGCGCATTTGATCAGATATAACTGCGGTCCAAAATTATCGGATGCATTATTTAAATGCATGGCCAAAGAGGTGTGTTTTTAATCTAGATTTAAACAGAGGAAGTGTGTCTGAACCCCGAACATTATCAGGAAGGCTATTCCAGAGTTTGGGAGCCAAATGCGAAAAAGCTCTACCTCCTTTAGTGGACTGTGCTATCCTAGGTACTATCAAAAGTAACTGATACGGAAATTAATAGGTAGCCAGTGCAGAGACTGTAGTATTGGGGTAATATGATCATATTTTCTTGACCTGGTAAGGACTCTAGTCGCTGCATTTTGGACTAGCTGTAGCTTGTTTATTGAGGATGCAGGACAACCACCTAGCAGTGCATTACAATAGTCCAGTCTAGAGGTCATGAACGCATGAACTAGCTTTTCTGCATCAGGAACAGGTAACATGTTTCGTAGCTTGGCAATGTTTCTAAGATGGAAGAATGCTGTTTTTGTAACATGGGAAATATGATTTTCAAAAGACAAGTTACTGTCTAATATAACACCCAGATTTTTGACTGTAGAGGATGTAACAGTACATCCGTCTAGTTGCAAATTGTAATCTACGAGATTCTGTGTAATGTTTTTTTTGGTCCAATAAGTAATATCTCTGTCTTATCTGAATTTAATAAGAAAAAAAATTATTGGTCATCCAACCTTTTACATTATTTAACACACTCTGTTAGCTTAGATAATTTTGAAGTTTCACCTGGTCTTATTGAGATATATAGTTGAGTATCATCAGCATAACAGTGGAAACTAATCCCGTATTTTCTAATGATTACCAAGGGGCAACATGTATATTGAAAATAGCAGAGGACCTAGGACAGATCCTTGTGGCACTCCATATTTTACTGGTGATAAATGAGATGACTCCCCAATCCCCATTTAAATAAACAAAGTGGTAGCGATCGGACAGGTAGGATCTAAACCATCTTAAAGCCTGCCCTTGGATACCTGTATAGTTTTGTAATTTATCTATGAGTATGTCGTGATCTATGGTTTCGAACGCAGCACTAAGATCAAGTAAAACTAACCATGAGATGCAGCCTTGGTCTGATGTCTGTATAATCAAATCATTTGTAATTTTAACAAGTGCAGTTTCTGTGCTATGATGGGGCCTGAAACCCGACTGAAATTCTTCATAGAGATCTTTTTTTTTTTTTTTTTTTTTTTGCAGGAAGGAGCACAATTGAGCAGACACAACTTTTTCTAAAATTTTACAATTTTATAATTCATGTGGAAGATTATGCAGATTGCTCTAAAGTGTTGAATATTCAGTATGAGGATGCGGCCATTAGCTCACAAAAAGAAGCGTAAACCCACTTTAATTTCTGAGCAGACGCACACATCACTCTGGAGTATCAGATCCGATCAGACATGATCGCAGGAGAAACACACAAGCGTTAATTAACAAATGTAATTATTCTTCATGTCTGTATGTCCTGCACCTTGTAGCCCAAAGCATCATTTAATATGCAAGTTATTTGCTCAAGGAAAACATTCATTTATGCACTTATGCTAATATGTGCTCAGAGCTCATTAGAGATGGACGATAAGAGGCGTCCCATGATTCTGATCAGCCAATCACGCGTCCGGTCTGCTGAAGGGGAGGGGCTCTGGCAGATGGCAGACAAGATGAGTGGCAGTTGAGCAGGACTAGGCTAGAACGATTTAACAGCATCTATTGTGAGACACATTTATCATTTCTCAGATATCTGCTGATGATGCAGCATCTCTCACACACACACCACAGCAGATCCGAGTCTAATCAAGACCTGCTCTTCTCCTCAACCACCATCACAGCAGACCTTCGGATCCAGTGTTTCTAGACTTCTGATGATGCTTACTTGCTCATTTATACAAGCATATGAAGCAGTTACAAAGCTGCAGACAGAGGAACTAAACATACTGAACTCAGTCTCAGATATGTGCTTGATGCATACAAATGTTCACTTTAACATCAGATACCAAATATATGTGTCTAGTGTTTCTGTGTTCTCTCCTCCTGCTCACTGTTAGCCCTCCATCATGAAAACACATGTTAAAGTTTCAGCCAAAGCAGGGGTGAGCAATATACCAGTAGACACCAAAAACCGGTAGAGATTCTGGACTGTCGTCTCTATCACGGTTACATGCTCACATGATGTTGCTGTGCTACATGGTCACAAAAACGTATCGTTTGCATGCATTTTTAAGCATTGTGGTTTAAAAACAAGTGATTTTAAGCCATTGAAACACAATCAGCAGTGAGAGAGAACTTGTTTGGCTATATGCACGCTGTCTGAGAGACTGTTTCTGAGTGCCATCACAGAGGAAGAGCACGAGAAGACAGTGCTAATAGAGAGTGCAAGTATTGAACAAAGTTATTTTTGCCAATTTATGGACATGAATGGTTAAATACACACACTTATATGTGTCAAAATGCCAGTCTTTGCAAGTATCCTCGTAAACACAGAAGGTCTTAAGTGAAAGCTAACAGCTGAGAAAGACAACAGATGTGTAACAGTATATCGGATACAGGCAGCTCTTAAAGTGTCAGCAGTCTAATATTCCTGCTGTCTGTCATTCATGTTAATCAACAAAAGAGAGAAAATCTCTCACTGTTCAATTTTTTTTAACTTTAATAAGAAGAAATATATATTTACTTTACACAGTGAAGAATATGCAGTGTTTTATACATTTGACTACTTTATACAACGTATGAAGCATTTTTATTTATTTGTTCTACAGAAGTTTGTCTTATTGCTTGCAATTAGTTTATTTTATTTATTTATTTATTTTTAATTGCTGACTGTTTACTTGCATTCAGTGAGATTGAAGTTTATTTTATTTATTTATTTTAATTTAGGCTAGTATTAGATTTTTTATGATATTGACACTGGTAACTAGAATTAGTATGACATTTGTTTGGTATCAAAAATTGTATAGCTTCATTGATGGAAAGCAATGTTTTTCTACCAAAATTTTGGATTATATATAGGAATGACCATAAAAAGCAGCTTTTTTTCTTTCAGATTGTAAAAATATTGATATACCTGTTACTTCCCCTTACCTGTTTTTTGTTTGAATGGATGTTGTTTTGAATTGAATAAAAAAAAAAAAAAAAAATGTTGATGTGAAAATATATATATATATATATATAAAATAAAAGATTTTCATAATATAAGATTTTGGTCATATTGCCCATCTTTAAGCCAAAGCATCAAATAGTGACAAACCAACCAGCAGATGCAGCTCCTTGTATCAACTCAATTACATTATATTAACTGTCTTAACAATTCAATGCAAAAACTAATTTTTTAAAGCTGATATCATAAATCCAATCTTTCCAGCTTGACAGACTTTGAAAATGTACCGAACATCTGAACCTTCAGCCTGAAAGAAAGTCATTCAGAATTCGCAGCTCACACAGATAAACGGATCAGGACAGATACTATTATTTACGAAGAGCAAAACTGTGGAAAAGCTTGTGTAGAAAATCTGACCAATTAAATTACACAGTGGAAAGTGATGGTGGGGAATAATCTGAAAAAAATGTAATAAAAGAATGCTCAATGATGCAAATAAATAAATAAATAAATAAGTACACCTGTTCAATTGCTTGGTAACACAAATTTCTAATCAGCCAATCACATGGTGGCAACCCAATGCATTATGGCATCTAGATGTGGTGAAGACGACTTGCTGAAGTTCAAACCGAGCATCAGAATGGGGAAGAAAGGGAATTTATGTGACTTTGAACGTGGAATGGTTGTTGGTGCCAGACGGTGCTGATCTACTGGGATTTTCATGCACAACCATCTCTAGGGTTTACAGAGAATGGTGCGAAAAAGAGAAAATATCCAGTGAGCAGCAGTTGTGTGGACATGCCTTGTTGATGTCAGAGGTCAGAAGAGAATGGACAGACTGGTTATAGATGATAGAAAGGCAACAGTAACTCAAATAACCACTCGTTACAACCAAGGTATGCAGAATACCATCACCTAGGGCTGCACGATTAATCGCATGCATTTGTCATGCGTGTCTCATCAGTAAAGCTGGTTCCGTGATTAGCGGAATTATGCACCGGGAGTTCATACACAGAGCCGTAGTTCACTGACAAGCTACGCAATATCGTGTTCATAATCGAATGCGGTTAATCTCAATTATGAACAGAATATTGCGTAGCTTGTCAGTGAACTACGGCTCTGTGTATTAACTGCCGCTCCCGTTTGAAAACAGGTGACAGACATTTACCGCTAATCACGGAACCGGCTTTACTGATGAGACACGCATGACAAATGCATGCGATTAATCGTGCAGCCCTACCATCACCATACCACAATACCATGAACGCACAACACGTCGAACCCTGAAGCAGATGGGCTACAGTAGCAGAAGACCACACCGGGTGCTGCTCCTGTCAGCTAAGAACAGGAAACAGAGGCTACAATTCACACAGGCTCACCAAAACTGGACAATAGAAGATTGAAAAAACGTTGCCTGGTCTGATGTGTCTCGATTTCTGATTTCTGATGAGTCTCGATTCAGATGGTAGGGTCAGAATTTGGCGTAAAGAACATGAAAGCATGGATCCATCCTGTCTTGTCTCAACGGTCCAGGCTGGTGGTGGTGGTGTAATGGTGTGGGGGATATTTTCTTGGCACACTTTGGGCCCCTTAGTACCAATTGAGCCTCGTTTAAACGCCACAGCCTTCCTGAGTATTGTTGCTGACCATGTCCATCCCTTTATGACTACAGTGTACCCATCTTCTGATGGCTACTTCCAGCAGGATAATGCACCATGTCACAAAGCTCAAATCATCTCTCTCATATTGAACATGGCAATGAGTTCACTTTACTCAGATGGCCTCCACAGTCACCAGATCTCAATCCAGTAGAGCAGCTTTGGGATGTGGTGGAACGGGAGATTCGCATCATGGATGTGCAGGCGACAAATCTGCAGCAACTGCCATGATGCTGTCATGTCAATATGGACCAAAATCTCTGAGGAATGTTTCAAACACCTTGTTGAATTTATGCTACGAAGAATGAAGGCAGTTCTGAAGGCAAAAGGGGGTCCAACCCGGTACTAGCAAGGTGTACCTAATAAACTGGCCAGTGAGTGTATTTTTTTTTTTTTTTGCGTAATAAAAGTCATTCTGAATGTATATATAGTCTGCCACATGGATCGGATCGGATCAGATCTGCCAATTGCATCACATTATCAGCGTGGCTCCACCCGACCTAACACATTAATCCTGCTGTGGTTTAGAGAAGGAGCTGCGCTTCACCCTGCCATGATCGAATCAAACCACAGCAGCACGGATGCTTCACAGATGACCAGATAACACTCCCTGGAAACAGACGCATTCAAACATAACTTTCTTCAAAGATGAGGCATATGAAGCTCAATGTCATGCTTTAGGACACTATGGCTGTGATGTGGAGTGTTTTATCTGTCAGTGATTCTAATGATATTCAGCTTTTTCCAGCAGGCGATGAATCTGAGTCTGTGTGGATAATCAGCATTATCTGGTGAACATGTGCTGTGTGTGGAGCAGGACAAGCGTGAGAACATGGAGACGAAAGGAACATATCAGTGTTTAAATGAGTTGAGCTGAATGAGGTGATGAGGGTTCAGACACAGAACAAAACAATACAATACATCACTGACCACTTAAAGGGGTAGTTCTGCTTTGGAACAGAATTTATGAAATGACAAAAATCATCATATAGGTACCGGTCACATGTCTCATTTCTTCTGAAGTCTTCTGAAGTCTTGTGATGTGCTTGTGTGAGACTTAGACTGACAGGGCGTATTTTTGAGCAATGTTTTTGAGCGATGTTGCCTGGGCACTTTCCCATTGAGAATTGGTAACAAATTTCTGTCTGGATTCTTTAGATCAGTTGTGAGTTGCCCATTGACGGCAACACAGCCCAGCAACATTGCTTGAAAAGTTGCCCCTTGTATCCAAAATATCTGCTATGATATGAGCACTTCCCTGAACCCTTCTTCAGAAAATCTCTCAAGCAGCATTTTAAATGTGCGTCGCTGCAGCTCTTCTGCTGACGCTCGTCCTTCAGCGTTCGGGTCAGGATCTTTGGCCTGCTGAGAGGGTTAATGAGGAATAGATGGCAGTGAATGGTTTGCCGTATCACCGTCTCACACCTGCATACTCCTCATCGCTTCAGGCTCCATTTCCAATCAGATTAAAGGAAAGCTGTTGAACAGATAACTAACTTTCTAAAAGCTGTTCTCACTTTGCATTGCACAGGATAATTAATCCATTAAATGTCATTGGTTTAGCGAGGAAACCCATGTCCTGGAGGAGCTACAGGACTCTATTGAACACACGCAGCGCTAAGCGGTCAATGATCGATGGCTGCCGGTCCGTTCCCGCTTCCCATCTGCAAGGGTAAAAGCCTTTCTATAAATGCCAGGTTTCATCTGTCTCAGCGGTGCGTATGGATTTCTGCGTGCGGCACAGAGGAGAGCCGAAGGGCGGTCGATGGGAGAAGAACCATGCATCTAAATTTAGCAGCTCCATCAGTTGACATGTGGATCTGAGATCTGGAGTATCTCCATGACATCATGATGGGTTTTTCCTTTGCGTTGACCTCATACTGATATTATAGTCCATTCATACACATCTACTCATGATTTGCTATGATCATTCTCCACATTTAATAATGCAAAGATTAAATCTCTGAAATGACACTAATTGAAGTCTGAGAATGATGTGATGTGAACAAAACATGAAACAAATGAAAACTATATGTGTATTTATCTAAAAAACCTATATAAAGTATTTTTTTAAGCAGAAGCTTTAAAATAAGTTTAATATAGATAGATAGATAGATAGATAGATAGATACTGTATATATTGGGGGTGTAAAAGTACAGTACAACAGGAAATGTATTTTTTATTTTTTATTTTGGACAGACAGTAGTGCCAGATGCATGTAGTCTGACTTTAGATGTGTGAAATTATGCTACATCAGACACCTGCACACAACAGAAACAGCAGGAGCTCTGAATGAGATGCAGATTCACTCTCTGACAGCAGGTGGTGCTGATGCAACAGCAGATACAGCGTTTCCTTGGTTACTGATGTAAACAAAGCAGATTAACACTGCTTTAATATGCATTAATATGCAGGCAAGAGGAGAATAAAATGCCATTGAAATTTTTCTGAAGATGGTCAGTTCCTCTCAGAGATACATTCATATAAACCCTCACATATTTGTCTTCCTATATTTTGAGCATTGCGAACAATGAGCTTGATCTGCCTGGTACAGTATTTTCTCCTCTTCATAGACCTCATAAAAATTCCACACAAATTACATTTTGGGAAATGACTGCAATGCAGTTTGTGTGCAATTCTGGAATAGAGATCAACCAAAATAAAACTAAAAACCAGTTCAGATTTATAGCCGGTCGACCAGAGCATCTCTAGAAGCCAAACTTTCCTACACTTCTGATTTAAAACTAGCAGGCGGTTCTTTGAGCTCTTGCATGGCATCTGACCTCGCTGTTCATGTTTTGGATTGGTGCGTAGATCGTCTCTTCTGCTCTTTGCTGCTGTGACAGTCCCCTTCAGATTGATCACCTATGACTGACTGTACTGTACCATTCAGGATGAATACACGTACTGTTACACCCCTAATATATATATATTCATTTCTTGTGTTATGGTCATCTCTTTATGTTGGTTGCACCGCAAATTCTTTTTCATATTAGCTTCTTTAAATGACCAGTATCAGTCTGGTTGAGCTGATATTGGAATATTAGAGTTAATTATTATTCTTCATTCTGTAAACATTGATGTGTCAGTAAAATGAAGCTCTGTTCGTTTCAATTCCAGCGATAAATGGCTCAAAACATGTGACTATTCCCATAACAAGCTGTGAAAGCTGACAAGTGGAGGATGCCAATCCCGCAGGATCAGAGACGAGAGGTCTGACAGGTGCCATGTGAGAGCGAAAGCCAATTATAGCTCACCGACCAGATCTGTGATTAAAGAGTCGTGTGTCCTGAGAGACGCGCCGCTGCTTCTGTTCACACCTGCAGGAATAAGAGCAGCAGCAGATGGACCAACAAAGACACTGAACACAAACCACTTCAGAACGACTCCACAGGAATCATCAGGACAGAAACGCTCCTTTATCTGCTGCTTTCGTAAGTCTCAATACCTTCAGTCCTCCAGAGAGATACTCACTTAAGAATAGACTGAGGAGATTTCACCTACTGTCCCTACAATGCTACATTAAGCCCCTAATGGACAGAGAGTCTCTGGCGGTTCATTAATATGAAAATGGCCCTTATTTGAGATGAAATTAGCAGCCGCTCCAAATACAAATTGTGGCTAGTCTCCAGAGCCTGAGCTTTAATTGACTGAACTGTGAATGTTCACACATCTCTCTCTCTCAAATCAAGGCCAGTCAGCAAGAGGCCAGTTCAGTTCATTTCTCTATTTTGCACCATGGTTTAATTAGCTGTAGTCTAGTCAAGCATCACTACTGCTCATGACTAGGGTTACAAACAACTGAACAGACGCTGATTCATTAGGCACCACAGACTTGAATTATTCCTCATTTCATGTGTTTTTTTAAAGAGATGTTTACTTTTACTTTACTTAACTATGACTGTGTGGAAAAAAATACATAAAAACTCTAGAACCCATACAGAGAGCACCAAACCTGCTGATAATTATCTTCATACAGTGATGTACAGAAACCTGAGTCAAGTTAAAAATGAATGTGAATGTCTAATATGAGCTCAACCTGCATGATCAATGATTTATTTTGTGTTGAATGGAGATATTATCTTTTTCTTTTTTATTATTTTTAGAGAAAAATGTGAATGTGTGATGATCAGAAGGTGTTGAAAGAAACAGAACCACCTACTCAAATGATTCACGTCTCATGAAATCAATCAGTGTTTCATCCGCAGAAAGACATAAAAAAAAACAGTTTGATATCAATAACATCACATTTACCTCAGGAAAGCCACTCAGTGTCCATAAAATCAATACTCAGCTAGAAAATAATAATCCAAGAAAGGAGCATTAGCAGAAATATTAATATTTCAACAACAAATTGGAGTAGAAACATTAATCTGTTATTAGAAAAATTGAGATAAAATCCTTGTGTATTTAAATATTTATACAACTCCATTTTTATTTGAGTGCTGAATAATCAATATATTTCATTGAGTATTAAATACAGTTTTAGGCTTCTGTTTTTGCAGAGCATTTTGCTTTCAGTTTTGCAGCAGAGCGTCTGAACATACGTGCACTGCAGTGCTTCATTAGCTCACTCAAGGGGGCTTCGCCTGAGAGAGACCACTGAGAAGGGCACTACAGCAGAGCACTCACTCAGATCACAGTTAAACGCTCTCAGGAAGGCTTGCCATAATGAGGTGACTACCGTGACCCGCTGGATTGAATTACACTGATGCTGGCCAGCAATTAAACGGCTCTTCAAAGGAAAAGTGTGAAGGCTAATGTACTCCATGTTTTCCAGCGCAAAATGTTCTAGCACATCACAAATGGACATTACTGGCCTGGAGGTCAAGGCTCGGATGGTGCTCAGGTATACGTGTGGAGTGCTGAGCAAAGAAAGCTTGTCTCTCAGTTTAAAGACATCATGTGAGAGCCTGTCTTTAGATTTCAGCAGCCCCTGAGCTCTTACAGTTTTCATGAGTGGTGCGGTGCGCTCCGCGGAGGGTTAACCTGCGGCTCAGATTTCATGACTGTGTAATGAAGACGATACGCTCTGGCTTTGCATGAGAACCTTTTCTGAGCACAATCATTAGTGCTGGGGAGCCATTTTCTTCAGAAAAGTAATTTTGTAAGTGACATGGTAAGGTTTCTTTCGCTCTCACATGGTGCTGATCAGTCCTCTCCTGTCTGACAGGTGCTTCTGCTATTTCAGATGGTGAACAGAGGCTCCATAAATCACACGTCTACTCTCCTAAACACGTCTAATGCTGCTAAATGACTCTTCAGAAAGAGTGTCAGACAGCCGCTGCCGCAGCCTCCAGAATCACTCATTTACCATCAGTCATTTACCAACGCTGTGAAAAACACTTAAGAGCCAGTAAATGGAGGAGATCTGTTAGAGTCAGGGGGATGTGTTCCCATAAGAAGAGGAAAGTTCTAGTGTTAGCGTGTCTTAACGTGTCTGCTGAGATTTGAGAAGGCGTGTGATTTCGGCCCATCTGTCTATAAGTGACGTGATCTCTTAAGATGCCACTTTATATTCCATCACCAGAGAAAAGCATTTTACCTCATTCTCACTGAGCGTCTGAAGTAACGTGACGAGCATGTACCTTTCCTCCTGTACCTTCCTGTTACAGAGAAGCACGCTGAGCGAACACTTTACTGTCTTACCTGTTTGTGTGGCAGAAGTCAACAGAGATTGTCAGTCTCTTTCAGAAAGAAGCACAGCAGTGATCATGAACTTGTGCTCCGCTGCTTCCCGTAAGACAAAAAGAAGCATCAAAGCAATGACATGCAATTAAAAAAAATACTTGCTGAGCACGTGGAAATGAAATAAGGACAAATAGTCCAATGATGGGAATCAAATTAGCACATAAAACGAAATATCCATCCTCTAGCATGTATACAAGCACACCTAGATTTATAATTAGCATTTAATTGTTATTTCTTTTCATTTGGGGGGGGGGAATAATCACTTTTTAATTTGAACGTTACAGAGCATAAACATAACCTATACATTGGGGGACAAAATTACAACCTCAATTAACCCTTTGCAAATTAAAACTGCTTCTCCCAGCACTTCTCAGTATTACCAGTGTCCTCAGCATCTGGGGCTCAGGGGAGGAACACATGGCATTCTGGGTATTGTTCTAGAATGATGGGATTGAATAAGTCGCCGCTATGGTCACTCCTGTGCGCTAGAAATCAACCGTATGGATACAAGAGACAATGAAGGCCTGTTCACACAAACTATCTACACTTAACTACTCAGATGCTGCAATAATTGGCCATTTGCTAGGGGAAAACCTGAGCTCATCTATTTCAAGAAATGTAGCACACACACAGTGAAAATCGAAGGAAAAATCAAACGTTGCAGTTTGAATGTGCCAGACAGAGCATGAGTGCCTCATAGAGGTGTAACGGGACACATATTGGTATTGAATATTTTTAGCATGGGTCCTTCGGTTATTAAGCGTTTCAACCTAGCCTAACATAGATTTAAAGCAGCTTGCCTTCCTGTCTGATACGTGTACTGCTAAATGCATTTGAGACAAGTTTTCCTCAGCACATAACTTATATCTTATGTTTTATAAAAAAAAAAAGAAAAAAAAAATCTTCAGTAAACCACTGTTTAACAAAAATAAAAACAAAGCAAAACAAAAAAAAGTTTTTTTTGTTTTTCCCACTTTCTGTACTGAAACATGAACCATAACTCCCCATTCACCCCTTGTGTTTGCTGAGGGACAGGACACACCTCCAGATGTTCCAGAATGTACGGAGGGTTGGTCATGCCCAAGCGCAGCATCGCTCCCTCCGGGATCTCCTTCACCAGCTCCCAGAGCAGAGAGGGCAGGTCCGTGCCGATGTCCCTGCCGTACGCTCCCGTGTCCTCGCTGGTCAGCCAGATCTCACAGACGCCCTCTGCTACACAAGACCAGTCGTGCTGATTAAACACAGCTATTTCCCATTCAATACAGAGAATTCAATGCCAGCGAATGGAAGATGGCTTAGGATTTGAAAAATTATTTATATTTTCTAAGTGAAATGACCATAGTTTCTAAACAGACAGGACAGGATTCTGAGCTGGGATGTTTCTGCAATACAGAACCTGACCTGTAAGGGTAATAAACAGCTCAATAGATGTATGCACTGCACTTGACACTAGACTTTTCTACCGAGAAATATAATGGATGATGAGTGTCATTGAGTCCACAAATGCGAACCAGTTCAAGCTAAGGTCTGAGATAAACTCTATAGCATCTCAGCCTCATTGTGTTCTCCAGAGCAGCGAATAATGAACACTGCCTCATTGGGTGATCAATCTCCCACGCTTTCCTGCACTGTGAGAGACTACACACTGGCGACTTTGACCGAGCATCAGCACTCGGTTGGGAAACGCTCAAGGTTCGGCCCATCATTTCATGACCCCGAATCGAACCTGAGTGGCTCTGCCGGATGCTGCTTAGCATGCACAGACATGATTAGCAAAGCTATAAAAAGACTTAAACATAGTGATTGAGTGAAAGAGAACCTATGCGCACGCTTACACTGTAAGGAAGTCAGCCTTAAGTTCAGATCAAGGCCATTAGTGGCGGCTCTGATGGATGTCCTTCTGCTTGCATTATTAACAGAGTGCCAGCAAAGGGGAAGAGAAGGTTAGTGCTCCCTGAACACCAGCTGATCATCATCATTCTGTTGTCTCTCTGTGCCCTTCAGCAGCTAATAGGGATTCAGCATCGCTTCATCTGATCACAGCCATCCGAGTGAAACCGCCGCCTGGACCGCACCGAAATAACTGTGTGTGTATCATAGGCTGAGGAATGTGATGAATCTGACAGGACGCGGCTGACGGTGTTGGACGAGTGTTTGATCATAAATGTTGGTCTTCAGAGTCTGCCTAATCGGCCTACCCCTAACCCTACTAGTTTACTGATCAGTTTAAAGCACAGTGGAGCTCTGCTTTCCATTTGAGAAGCATTAGATTGGACAGCTTTGACAGAGAAATGCCATCGTATAGTAACTCTGAACATGAAACTGAGAGCTTTAACATCAGTCTCCGGACTCGTCCAAAATGTGTCACTGGATCACTGAAACATCTGGAGGTGCTGGGAGATGGAGCCAGATGACATCTGTAGACTAAATGCATCCTGGACAATGCCAGAGAACATGACCCAACTACTCACCTAGCACACAATCCCTGCATCTCATTCACAGGGGTCATCGTGTTGGCCACAGAGAATGTGCAATCACACAGTTGTGAATCTCAGTCATTGGTGACAGCTTCAGCTGGGCCGGGTCATGGCACCATGGGACATGTAATCATACAACCTCACAAAGCATAGCATAGTTAATTAACCCATGTGACACAGAGGGGCGTCCGCCGTTAGGCATGCGGTGAAAACAGGATGAGCACACACCTCCCCAGCGCCTCTCCATCACCTGAACCCTGGTTTATGCCTGGATATGCGACATGTGCTGATGTCATCTGCATACAGGCCATTCCTTTTTCCAGCAATAAAGAAGTGGAATGTGAGCGAGGCATGGAAACGGGGCGTTGTGGAAAGAGCAGTGATGTGAGTATGTGTGTCGTTTCAGGAAACAGCTGGAGCTGCGGTCCATGTGCACTGGTGTGGCTGCGGCCCTGCCTTTCCTGCGCTGAAACACTCACCTCCATCCTCTCTGTTGGTCCAGCTCGGCCCTGCAGGAACCCAGGGTCAGAACCTGACACAGTGCTCCTGCTCACCCACAGTTTGTTCTCTCTCTGTGTACTGTGCGTTATCTCAACTCTGCTGTATAAGACACATTACAATACAGGCTCTGTGAGGAAGCTGCATTCTGAAGCTCACGTTCTGAAGAAGAGCTTAGGGAGGGTCATTAAACTGCACTGTGGAGGCAGGAACCACATCGAAACGATACACTTAGAGCTTCAGAGAATAAATGAAAATAAAGCTAAATTGTTAATTGGCTTTCACACAGACTCATGTAAACCTGAGCTTGGCCTGTGAATAATTATGTCACATAATGCTCTTAAAGTGAAGCTGTGCAAACAGAGGGCAGTGTGAGCTCTGATCCCATCAGCCCCGAACACTCAATCCCACAACCACTGCGTGCTCTTCAAAGCCAAGTCCTGCTGACCCTTTTACAGCTGTTTGTAATGAGTGGAGTTTGCCATGACAAACCTCATTCTCATTAGTGCTTTATTTAATAATAATAATAAAAACATGGGCATTCGTTTTCCCCAAAATCCCCTTAAACACCCTCCTAGGCGCAGGAGGAAGCAGGAAAGTAGGAGAAGTGAGAGGAGAGTGTGATCTAGACCAGACTCAACCCTGAGCCGCTGCAGAGTTCAGTTCTGTGATCTGTTGTTTGTGTGGGTATGTGTTTTTGATGTTTTCTGACCGCAGGCTAGACTCTGCACATCTGTATTCATGCACAGATCAGTTTAGTCACAGTACGTCTTCCTTTGTTCACCCTCCACAACACATTCACAACAGCTCTCGTCTGATCCAGCGGGTCTGTAGTTAACAGTGAGAAGGCCACACAAATGTCTGACAAAGCTCATAAGGAAGCAAACTGAAGGAACTTTCACTGCTCACAATGCTGAAGCTTCTGATGAAGGCTGTCCATTCAAACACACTTCTGAGAGCACACTGTGCCAACAATTCACCAGCATGACACACAGATCCAACTGGAAAACCAGAGCCGTTCAGTCAAATGTAACTGGTAGGTTTTAGTATACAGTCACACTAATGAACTAATTACTTGAAGAAATGAATATCATATCATTTTCAAAAGTATCTAAGCAGTGGCCAATGTCTCACCAGAGTGTGAACAAATTCTATTCATATCATCAGCACTGCAGTGTCGAGAACACTGAATGATAGGGAAGCATATGTGTCTTATGTAAGATGATGGTTCGCAGTGCTGAGTTGACGTTACTGTACTGCTCATACACACATGAGAATAACTGCAGCAGATAGACCCCCATCAGCATCCGCAGTGATCTCTTCACACATCCTCTGAGCTCAGATACCGCTCACAACAAACCTGAAGACGCCCCACAGGGCCGGACGAGCCAATTAACTAGCAAAGAAATGCACTCTGGCCCTGTAATTTGCATAAAAAAATAGCTGTGATAATTGGCATAGAAGGGTTTTTTTTTTTTTAATCTTAGCATGTATGTGTGATGCAGAAGCACATTTATTAAAGCATTACCATGTCCTTCAGCATGTTTTAATTTCTTCTTATTAGATGAGAGATCGTATTAGTCAGTGACGGGATTTAATAGTGCAGCTAATGGGAAGAAAGAAAGAGAAGGAAAAAAACGGTATGTTTGAAATGGTATGATATGAAGGGTTAATTCTTGTTATAAAAAATAATTTTTTTTGTTTTGTCATTCATGTCATTCCAAACCTGTTCCACTTACTGTCTTCAGAGCAACACAACAGATGATATTTGAGAGCACTGAGGTCACCGATTTCAGTGAGTTCACTGCAGTTCATGTGCCGTCACAGGTGTGTGCTCATTGGTTATTTAGCAATGGCTTCATCCAATCATGCATTAATGTGAGTCCCCTTCTAGACTGTATACTGGGAAGTGGTGTGATGTGAAGAGTCTGAGGACAATAACAGCCAATCAGAGCCGCTTACGGTCTGTGTGTGCTGAGGATTCATGATGACTGAGCTCAGAAACCAGCTCTAATGTGTCAATTCATCTCTGACCTTTAGCACTTGAACACCGGCTGGAGCTGAATAGAGTTCTGACCCTCTCAGTCTCACCGCGTCTCTGCCAGTCGTCCGGTGCAGAGGAGGTTACAAAACAAGATCCAGTACAAGTTAACCAAACAATTAGTTTAGACCTCATCAATCCTGATCTGCATAGACATCACGTTCACGTTTGAAAGAAACCGTGAAACAAGAGGAATAAATGATGGGGCTGGCGTTTATCGTATGTGTCACAGCACAGAACTATGGGACATTTAATTCCCTCCATTTCCTCTGTAATTTACCATCACACAGTAGAGCAGGAAATTGAATTGTAAATCATTTGGTATTGCATGTGTCCAAGAGCAGCTGAATGACAATTCATACATTTCAGACAGATGTGACATTTAAGGAAATAAAATACAGATATTACATATAGTTTCAGCATCAAATGGGTTTGTCAGAGTTTGAACTATTTGTTCAATTCATCAACCTTAAAATGAAAAATCAACCTGGAGATGCACCAAATTAGCTTTAGGATCCAAGCTGAAGCAGCAAACATTTCAAATCTACAGTCTCCCTCGTTATGAAAGATTCATGACTTGTACACAGCATCAAATACACAATTCTGTCCGATCAGATGCTCTGAATGAGAAAGTTAAACCATGGTTTTGCTGGACTTTGACAAAAATCGAGAACACTTTGTGTCAAAAAGACAACCACTGCGCTAACTTCCTGTTCAAATAGAAAATAGAGTAACAGTTATGAATTTATATGCATTTATTAAGTTATCCCCTTAAGTTATTTAGCGATTCAAACCCATAAAAACTGTTGGAAAAAAGGCTTTATGTGCAACGCTGCTCTTGTTGGACAATATTATTATTACAGCTTTCATCTGATAAATTTACAATTTGCTGTTAGTTCAATGTGCATCAGAAATTTATGAAACTTCATGAATGTTCAAATCTCTACATGCACAATTTTTGAGAAGTTCAGACTCAGACTCTGGACACAAGATATTAGATATCAGGTATATTAGTCCTAACAGGCCAGACCTGCAGTAACAACCACATTGGATCATATCTGCTACTTTGATGCATCAAAACTGTTTTAATGACTTTTTGTCCGCATGGTCTCTGGTCTAGAGCTGATGTGAGTTTGGTGAAGATCTGATGAACCTCAAAGGAAGACTGAAGAAAGAAAATTAAATCAAGGCTTCGGTAGAAACAAGAACTTCTATTCTATCCCAATTTAATGTTTAGTTATTAATGGAAATGTAAAGTTGCTTATTACAGCGCCATCTTTTGGCCAATGTTCTTATAGATATATATATATATATATATATATATTTTTTTTTTTTTTTTTTTTTTTTTTTTTGCATTTTAGAGTATATTAGACATCCAACATAAATGATAATACAGTTCCGGCATTATTAGGGTTTTCAGTTGTAGTGTTCTGACATGTCTTGCCATGTGTCCTTCAGTGCATGAATCCCTAAATACGCAAACACAGGACTAAAAGTCAGATCATTTCATAGCATTAAGACAGCACTGAAATACACCCAGTGCAGTTACCAGATTAATGTCTTTCTGTCAACGTTTCTGCCTCTCTCCATCCAGACCTCCAGAAGCACACAAGGGTTTGAGGGCGTCTCAGTCTCAAGCTCTTCACATCAGAAGTTCAGCACCTGAAAAATGGACTCACAAAAGCCTGGCCTCTTCCAACAGAGGTGAGAAATAAAAAACCTAATAGGATTTCTCCCCGGCTTTGACAGAAAGCGAGAGAATGATAATAACCGAGTCTCTTGCTTCAGCTGCCGCATGCAAAGCATTGTGGGAGCTGGCTTTCCTCCCCCAAAGCCAGAGGGAGAGATTGGGGGGGGGGGGGGGTAAATTAGCTGCACCCTTGACTATTCACTACCTGGAGCCAGTTCTTTACTGAGCAGCGAATAGGACGCAGGCACAAAGCAGCAGCTGCCGAGTGCTGGGCTGGACAATGGGGCATATTAGTGGGCTTTAGATGGAGGAGACGGGGCCCCACTCCACAAATCCTCCTGCAGGCGAGAGAAAGACACAAGGGTGGGGGCCGATCCGTCAAGGCTTCTGTGAGATCCAGAAAGAACTGCTACGGTTGCATGCGATGACCAGAACATACTGCATTAACATGCAGCTATATTTACAAAAGCCTGGAGACTAAATCAGTTATCAAAATAGACAAACACCACCAAAAAACAGAAATTAAGAAGTCTTCTTAGATTTGAATATTTTATGAAGTAAATGTGAAATGTGCAAACATTGCAGGGTGTTCTGGGGATTTTCTTTCTCCGTGATCTAGTCTGTAGATGTGTCACGGGTTCCTCCTCCATTGTGCAGATTGGGATTTTTCAGCTGATTTCTGGTCCAGCATGTGAAACTGGTGTGTCTGATCAATTCATAAATTACCAATATATACATCTCCTAAACCACACAAATGATATGAGGAATCATTCGCATCAGTAGCACAAAAACTTTAATACTTAGTGCTAGATCAGTGTGAGTGCTACATGATTCAAGCCTTTGAAAGGTCCACTAACTATATCTACAGTAACAGTAACAGTGCATTAAACAATGAAAATGATCATAATACAAGATCCAAACATATATTTCAGCAGTCTGAAGGTCTTTATTAAAGAGATGTTAAGAGTAAGACCTTGAGTACTGAAACTTCAACATCTGATGCCCAAGAACAAATTACATGAGCTCTTCTTCCTCAAACTCACTGACACCACAGGCTCTGATGCGCAAATACAACATCCATAATTATTCAGGCTTCTGGCCGGGACGCTCAGGCTATGTCTGACCTTCTACACATCTCTCATCCCCTCTGGCCCCTGTTTGTCTCTCTCACGCTTTTCTGCCCACAGAAGGAGAAAGGAAGACTTTCAGGGCAAATGTCAACAGCACCAGCAGAGAGAAGCTCAGACCGAAGGAAAAAGAGAAAGAGCGAAAGGTTTGAAGGGACAGAAGCGAGGAGGATGAATAAAGCGATCTGCGTGATAAAAAAAAAAAAGGCCTTGAGCTAAAGGACACGCCATTCTCTTCAGGAGCGTTGCCCCTCATTGCAATTACCAGTGTCATTTCTCCCAGACAATTAATGCTAACTCTCATTAGACCTGTGAGCTGAGAAAACCACATCTGTGTTCCAGCAAGAGCTTTGTAGAGCTCCTCATACAAACAGTTCAATCATGCACCGTGACTCAAATGAATCCACTCTGCAAAGCTTCCTTACTGTTGAGCAAGTAGAAATCACAAGTGCAACAATAAAATCATTTGCTATTTGTGGCAAACAAAGAATTCACTGACAAGCTCTAATGCAGCTCCGTGACCAGCACCGATGTGTTTTGAGTTTTTAGCAGTTTCTCAAATGTTTGGGAAACACTTCTGGTTTGGTTTGTCTGAAGTCCCTGTGACTAATGATAAGTGAACCATTTTTAGAGTCGCCCGATTAGTCTCTCTTTTAGGCAGTTTTAATTACCTCTCAGTTTATTACCCAGCTTTCATCTCCAAGCGTCAATATTTTAAATGGGTCATGAACTGAGAAATTAAAATTTCCTTGATCTTTTGACACATAAGAGATCATTGTACTATAAAAACATCCTGTAAGTTTCAGAACTCAAAACTTTCTCCTTAGTCTAAAATCAGCTCATTTTGAAGCCAATCTGACAAAACAGCTTGTGGAATGTGCTGCTCTATGACATAATAGTGTGACTAAACCCCGCCTCCACAGAAGATGATCAACGCCTGCTTCTACATCACTGCCAGTTTAGCCCCGCCCACCAATGCTACACATCCTGATCAAGTCAGTAAGAACTTGATCATTTGTTCACTTCATTTCACCGCCGATTCATTTACAAACAAGACACAATTCAACACAGTATTTTCAGAAAGATTGAAACTAAGAGACAATGTTGTGTAACTATATTGAATCTGACAGTAATGTCACACCACACAAATGTTTTTATTACGTGCTCACTATTGCTCTGTCAGATCGTTTGATGATCGTTTGATATTTTATGAGATTTTTTGAGTTTTTAGCATTTGTGTCAGTATGTTAAGTATTTTTATTTCAGTTAGTTTGATATGAAATTGGATTTTACTGCTAAAATATTGTGTTTTTTGATGTAAAAATCTTGATAACATTATAAGTGGACCTCAGAACAGTATAACATAATAAAAAAATAAAAAAATAAAAAAATAAAGGCTGTTCAGGACCCCTTTAATGTCCAGGGCTTAGAGATGATGGCTGTCGCTCGGCTGGGAAAACCATTCTCCATCACACTCCACATGCATTATACAACACGCATCACACACGCATGGAAACCAAACACCAACCTCAAAGGCTGAGCTGCATTCACTTGTGGGACATGATTTCTGGAGTTCAGCTAATCTCAAATTTGCAGCTGCAAGTGATGTCATACTAATTACCACACAGAGTTTAATGGCTATAAATAAAAATCTGATTTAGAACAACAACTGTTGTGCTGAAAGTATGTGACGCTCAAGGAATTAGAAAACGATTAGTCCAGAATCAGAATTAGCTTCATTCGCCAGGTGTGCGCAAACACACGAGGAATTTGTTGTGTTTTTTTTAAGGTGCTCCTGGTACATACAAACATACATGCATACTTACACATCTGATATGAGAACAAAAAAATTAAAATAAATTTAGCAACACTTAGCAATAAATAATGTGTATGAATCTGGAACAGTCGATTGATTTATGTACAGATTTGTGAATTTTTACTCTATATAGAACTGTATAAATAAAGAGATATGCATATGTATTTACAGTTTAAGCTGGAGATGGCATGGGGGAAAAAAATGTTTTTATGCCTAGATGTTCTAGTGC
Organism: Cyprinus carpio; assembly: GCF_018340385.1. Taxonomy (NCBI): domain Eukaryota; kingdom Metazoa; phylum Chordata; class Actinopteri; order Cypriniformes; family Cyprinidae; genus Cyprinus; species Cyprinus carpio. The sequence continues at coordinate 1,363,961 of NW_024879320.1, forward strand.
GCAGAGATCTGTAGTGTCTTCCTGAGGGGAGAAGTGCAAACAGGTTGTGTCCGGTGTGAGAGGGGTCTGTGATGATGTTACCTGCCCGTTTCTTCACTCTGGAGTTGTACAATTCCTGAAGATTGGGCTGGTGCACCCCAATGATCCTTTCTGCTGTCCTAACAGTCCGTCTTCTTAAATCTGATTTGCTGGCTGACCCAAACCAGACAGTTAGAAGAGCACAGAACAGACTCAATAATAGCCGAGTTCAGCTCTCTCTTGCCAAAAAATCTTCAGCTCTTCTATTTTTGACAAGAACGTTTGCCTAAAACCCTTCACTTTATATTCAGGAATCCACATATCATAAACTAACTACAAAAGTGTCACAAACAGGCTGTTCTTGCAAAGGTCACTACACACACTAGTGCACTGTGTGTGAGTCTCTCTGCTCATGTCGACAGTGCTTTTTCTGGTCGACTGCACAAATCCAAAAGATCTTTAATGATTCCAGTGACCCTAATCAACCACATTAGCAATATTTACACCAATTAAAAAAAAAAAAAACTGCCTCTTGAGAAGTTCAACCATTCCTTCAGTCGCTCCTTAATTCTTCAATCCAGGGATTCCCAAACTCCTCTGTCCACTATGAGCTCAAAAATATTTTTGAAGTCTCCCTGAGATTTTAATATTTCTATAATTTAACAATACATATGCATGTTCACAGTTCTATGACATTGATCCCATGATATGCAGGTAAACAAAATATTTCATCTTTTTCAGTGAGTCTTTTATTTGGATGTACTCTAATTAATCATCCATCAGCTTAATTCAGGAGATCAGGCCCTGAGGCAGGAAGACCTGCAGGCCGGGCGAGAGGCTCTTCATGAGTAGGTCTGACCCTGTCTGAGGGCGAGCGTTTGCCAGTGTGCGTGAATCCTTTGACGATGAGAAGAGACTGCGTATGCAAATGAGCTCTGATTAAAGTCATTGATGTGTTATTGTTTAATATCAGCAGTAAAGAGCTTCTCCTTACCCAGAAGCCTCCACACCCATCTAATGAGAGATAACAGAGGCCTGTTTTTAAAAGCGCTGACCTTAATCTTGATATCTTGTCTCGTTCTCCGCTCCTGAAGGTTTCCTCACAGAGGGTTTATTCAATCACTTCATCAGTTAGTCAGTCGCCCTTCATGACATTTACACACATTACACACTTTGACCTCATGCGTTCGGTTTTATGTGCTCTCTTTCTAGGCTGGTTCAGAGAGTGCACGTGAACTTCCGCATTGGTGTTTCTCATCTCTTTTGTCTTTTATGTGAGCTCTTGATATCGTTGTCATCATGGTTTTTACTTTCATCTCTGCAGACAGCCCTCAGGTTGTATCACAAACTCCAAACTCTGTCTGTCCTGTCACCATTCGGCTGTTCTCCCAGCCATCAAAACACCGGGGGAGCACTTCAAAATGTGAAAAATATGTCGCTTTGCTAAATTATTGATCGGGGACACATGACCTCTCTCCACACACACACACACACACACACACGTTTGATATGTTTTCTCCTCAGTGTACTCACAAATAGGTTTAAATGGAAGGTGTTGGAGCATGAAGACGGCAGACAGGTCTGTGAAACCTCGCTAACAGGAGATTGGCTGGATGCGGTCTCCTCGTGGCTCAGATGCCCCACTAAAAGCCCGTCTGCAGGACCCCCGCAGCTTCAATCAGCCCCGCGTCTGAGCCGCTCTCCACCTGTCAATACCACCTATCCACAGCCGTCTCGCTCCCTCGCTCCACGTCTCTACAGATCCTGTAGGCCATAAATACTGCATGATGGGAAAGGGCTGTTTAAACAGGATGAATAGCCGGTGAAATTAAAGTTGGCAAATGGATTAATGGTGGAATGGGGTCCTTGACCAGTTGTGAGTGCAGTGGGCTTTCTGACCGATCCGTGTCAGGACGCTGTCACTCAACGGGACTTTAATGACCGTTTCAGCAAGTGTAAATCTCACCATCAGAAGAGCACAAACACTGAGTCAGGAACACTGCGTGATGGACTGATGATCTCTCCAGGTAAGACTACACCTGACTCGATGTGAAGTAAAAGTCTGTCTAAGTAAAAGCGCTATGGTCCTCGGCACAGATTATTAACATCTTGCTGAAGTGATCTGAAACAGCAGCCATGACACACACATCCGCTCAGTCTCGCCAACGTGTGCATGCACCGGTGTGACCGCACAAGATCACAGTTAACCGGCTTCATCTGGACCCGAGCAAGAGCCTTCAGATGTATCATTCTAACTGATCTCTGTCCTGAGGTCTGCTGACCGGGGCTTTTAGCACAATAACCAGAGCAGAAGCCTGCGTACATGAACACTAACACACTTTCCATGAGAACGACAGCGTGCCGCAGTGGTTTTCAGGACACATTAAGAGGACAGCAGACAGCAGAGGTCCAGCGCTCGAGCACGGCCTCGTCTCCCAATCAAAGGCGGCCGGTCTCAGCGAGCTGACATATGTGGCGAGAGGCGACCCAGTCAAGCGAACATCTTTCTCCAGACTTGAAGTGACATTTACCGCAGCTGGAGAGAAGATGAAATGTCAGAGTCCTCGTGTTCCCAACTCTCCCTGAAGACGACATCGAGGACCTGCTCTCGGGAATCGCTCCAGAACTCAAGCCGCTTTTGTTGGGTCTAATGCCCCTCATCATCAGCCGGAGCCTCTCAGACACCCTCACAAAAGGTGCACAATGCTAAATAAACATATAAAGCCTGTCTGACAGGCATGTTTCATTTCGTGAGCGCTGTAGCCTCGGTCATCACCTCCGAATGGCCCCTCAGGAGCCTGTGGGCTTTAGGGACGCGTCTCGTCCCCCTCAGCACAGAGTGAAGAGGGCATGTATGATATGAAGTTACTTTTGTACTGTCCTGACTTAAACTTATTGGATTACCTTTAAATGTCTGACTCAAATCTTACAGTCGACTTAATGATCATCCGATCAGAGACATCTGCGAGTTTACAAACCTTGTAAGAAAAAGACACAGTCATGCATCAACAGTGATACTTGTCTCTGAAGGTCTGAGAGCATTGATTCGTTTCCTCTTAATGCCTTCAAACCCAAACACTGATTCACTGGCACCTCCATCAGACAGTGACCTGTGCTTTTGTGCGACTGCATTAACCAAGCGTCAGATGGAGTAAACACACGCTCCCCACCGCAGTGAAAGTGTGCTTTTGTCTAAGCCAAGGCCAGGTCCTGCTCACCTCTCTCTGAGAAATGTTAATGTCATTGATGTCATGTCATTTTCCCTTTTCATTCAGAGGACTCGTGTCTTTGAGATGTTTTTTTCATCCCAGGTCGTGTGTTTGACGTCTGCAGCGGAGCTCTGTGAAACACTACAGGCTGTTTGCAGGGATGAGGCCAGAAGAACAGCCCAGGACAAAAAGCTGCTCACCCAATGAATGAATGGAAAGCTTAATTTACCTTCACACCACACAAATCTCTCTATTTCATTTCTGTTACACCCCCATCACTGCAAACCCCCAGAGGACAGAACTAAACACACAGTCCAGGTCTGAGGAATGAGGACACACATGACCTCCATATCATCACATGATGAGAGCAGACTCACGACCCGCTCTCGCTTTCTTTTTAAATATCCAGTGGCATGGTTTCACAGCAGTGAACTAGTCGGTGTTAGTCAGTCTCAGGTGGCTTTAGGATGAGGTATAGTCTATTTCTAGAGAACATCAGACTGGACAAAAATTCTAGTGTACGACAATTCATGATCATTATATTTTTAGGGATTTCAATTTGAATTTCAAACAAATTAAAAATGTGTACATGTGCTAAAATGAATGTTATCACACTATCATATAAAGCTCAGCTACAGACATCAACACAAAGCTCTCAGGTTGACTTCACAGAGTCTGTAAGACTTCTAAATGACACTATTCAGAAGCATCTTAATGGGGAGTGGTTGAAATGAAGTCTGATGTCTCTATGATATCCAGCACTATTCACTATTACAGACAGAGGAGAACACACGAGCACCTCAGACGTCCTTCCTCTCTGAAGAGAAGTCACACTTTGTATTCATCCACTACAAACGTCAAAGGATCTCATATCAATGGTGAAATAATTGCTACAGTAAAAGGCATATGAATTGCAAACTCCTGTGTTAGTCTTTAGCTTTTACCTGATATAACAAAGTGACTTTTCCTAGAAAATTAAATATTTGTAATTAACCAGCCTGCGAATCACCTTCTCCAGAGTCCTAGATCAATAGTGAGGATGATGATTCTGACCATATGAATGAATGTTTATGACCATAGACAATGATAAACACGGTGAGTGTCTAGTTCCTCATTTCAGTCATTTACAACTCCACGTTCTTCCATTACAGAACCTCAACACAACCATGCTGAGCAGCTCTGGGTGGTTTCTTAAAAACAAAACCCTGTTCTATGGCCATGAGAAAGACTTGAGTTATGGTTAATTCTGGGGTGGAATACATATGAATGTCCAGTGATGTGGGTGAGGGTCTCACAGGTGTCCAGAGAATCCTCATGACCTCAGATCATGAATCAAGAGACACGCAGATAGCAGTGAACATCAATGTCACCCGGGACCCTCGGCGCAGACACAGACACAGAGCTGTTGTTTACTGGAGGACTCGGGGAGGTTTTCTGACGAAGCGCTCATGAAAAGCGAAACACATCGGGTCTTCAGGGCTCCAGCAGAGTTTTCAGACAGCTGTGAGGAGACGACTCTCACGATACACAGGCTGTGTCTGTGGGCCAAATCAAAGGCCAGGTGCCGCCAGCGCTGGACAAAGGACAGTTTAAGGGGGGCAGGATTCTGTCTGTGACTCTAGCTGAAACTTTATTTGAGCAGATTTCTGAGGCTTCTGAACACATCTGATCACCTCATGTCTGAACTCATTATGTGCAGCTGGGGTCATAAATTCTCCTACATCCTGCCAAATCTGCAAAATGTTAATAATTATACAGAATAAAAGGGGTCAAATATACTATTACACATAACAGATTTTATAGCATTTCAAATCACTTTTTGTGCAATAAACAAGTAAAAAAAAATATTATAATAATTAATTAGAAAAAAAAAAACTTTAAAAGCATTGGTATAATTTCATTAGGATTCTAAACGCATCATTCTGAATTTGCTAAATATTCTTATAATTCAATCAAAAACGTATGAATGACGAATGGAATCAAGTCTAACCGAACACTGCTATATAATAGTGTCACGCAATCCTAGAGCCGAGCCTGCTGTTATTCCTGCATCATCATCATCATCATCATCGTCGTCGTCTTAATCGTGAATACAGACTCAATAGAGATTCAGAGGAAAACATTTGGTTCACCAAGCAACTCAGATTCAGGATTCATGAGGGAGAGTAAGTGCTGACAGAATAATCTCTGCAGGTTTCTATCATTTCTCTAAATCTGATCTGATCTGATTCGGCTCAGTTTGGGTTCAGACAGTTCTGAATAACAAGACCATAGAGCAAAACTGCTCGTGTGTGTGTGTGTGTGTGTGTGTGTGTGTGTGTGTGTGTGTGTGTGTGTGTGTGTGTGTGTGTGGACAGATACAGGCAGCGGTGGTCCTGTTCTCTCACAGAGTCCGGCTCGGCTCCTGTAAGGCCCCTAGAGGAAATAAACACTCTACAGAGGAAGATTAAAGCTGCTTTCTGAGGAGAAACACCATCTGCACTGCACACATCAAACAACAGCTCTCTCTCTCTCTCTCTCTGTCTCTCTCTCTCTCGCTCTCTCTCTCTCTCTCTCTGTCTATGGTCTCTAGAATAGCTATCTCTCTCTTTCTCTCTGTCTATGGTATCTAGACCTCACTGTCCTACGTCCTCCTGCCATTTCTCTCTTTCAGTTCAGGATTATAAGGTCACACATACTAACAATCAGCACACACATGTTTGTCAAACAGGATCTCAGAACACAAACCACACAGATAAACAAACTAAAGAGCGAGCCGATCAGTGAAGGACACACACGAGGATCAGCGAGCTAAACAACCATAAACCACAAATCAATTAGTGAATATTTCCATTCAGTCACGGCTCGTGTCAAACCAACCCTCTAAAGCGGCGTTAAACATGATCGTGTGTGTGTGAAGTCAAAGATCTTACACTTCAAAGCTGCCATTCTGAACTGCTTCCCTGTCAACATTTCATTAACTATGGATCTCATTAACACACATTTGCATTAAACTCTGTGTGTGTGTGTGTGTGTGTGTGTACAGTGTATTTAATTTTCAACTAAACAAATATACTCATACAGACCTCTGTCATGTCTGCACCGGACACACCATCAACATGTTAATAAAGCTCCATCTTAAACTCCATTAACAAACTTCCAGCTTTCTCTGACTGCAAACCAAGACTGAAAAAAAAAAAAAAACCTACTGTCTGAAAAGCTTCAAGGTTGTTATTATTATTATTCATTATTCATTATTTAGTACAAATCATCTATAAGATCATATGCACAAATGGAGACATGAAGGAGAAGATCATGGGCAAATGATGTGTCACATGTCGCTCCTCACCTGTATGAATTTCTTTCTTCTGTGGAACATGAAAGGAGATGCTGAGCAGAATGTCAAAGGTTCTAGCTTACACAACCAATGTGAATGTGGCTGTGGTTATTCACCACAATTCTTTCCTAGTGGCACAAACTCAAACCTCATGTGCCTTTACACAGATTACACTGTGATGCGCTCCAGTGTGTGTGTGTGTGTGTCTCTGAACACTGAAGATCCAGTTCAGACATCCATGATGGGCGACGCTACATCACATGCTGACATCATCCGCTCCCAATAAACTCACAGCGTATCACACAGACACAAGCTACTCAAATTGAGAGAGAACAACACACACACACAACCCAATATAAACAAACACTTGTTGGTTAAACAAGCACACGAGTGAACGGGGTTCCCTCTAATGACATACATTTCCTGCACATGCTTCTCACATACAGAAACACACACAGATACAGATTTTTCCCCAGTGTGTGTGTGTGTGTGTGTGTGTGTGTGTGTAAGTGCTGAATGGCTACACTCATGCACTGTATTTAAAAAAAATAAAAAATATGTATAATATGTATAATATTATAAATATTATTTGTATATTTACGTATAATATGCATGATACTTCATAAATGTCCTGCATTACCATGTATGTCCAGCCATAAATAAATAAATTAATTTCATGTCACTACCAATTACATTCTCCACCGTTTAATGTATGTACTGCTGAACGTGATATAAAGAAAGGGAGACAACCACACAGACACAAAAGAGGAACAAGAAAAAAGAATGGCAGAGTAAGAGAGAGACGACACGCAGATGAGCCGCAGAACTGAGAAATGAAGTGAAGAGATGTGAGTTCACAGAGCAGAAGTGTCACACGAACTGATGACAGAGAACTCGATGTGAGACACTGCTGACCCCTGCTGGAGGACAGAAGAAGCGTCCCACCCCCCATCAGAGCGCTGCTCTGTCTCTCACACACGTCTGTCTCCTCAGCATCTTCAGTACAGACTGTTCCTGTAAACCACCTTCTGGATGACACTAGAGTTTAGAGAGAAGAGCAGGCGCAAGCTTGACTTGATTTATAACTGATGAACTTTACAGTTAATGAACTGAGTCAACACTGAGCTGACTGGAGCTGAATAATGACACTGCTGTCTTGCTACAGCTGCTTTACAGTAGGTTTTGGATTTGTCTCATATTTGATGAAGTTCACACCATTGATTCTGTTACTTCCCTGTTTATCACTGTGAGGCAGCTTTGAAACAAGCTCTCTCTTATAAAGTGCTATAGAAATAAAGGTGACTTGACTTGATATATATTTATGTGATTATTTGATTTATAATTAACAATTAACATAACATTATAACACTATAAGCTGTTACTGATCAAAATCCAGCTCAGAGGTGGAATGCATGCATTTACATTGCAACTGTGAGTGCATAAATAATGTTATGAAATATAAAATGTAGAAATGACAGGACTGATTTTTTTCCCTCATATGAAACTAGGTGGCGACAAATCATTGTCCTTATGAACGAGTCATTGAATTATTCACTTTACAGATTAATTCAAAAACACTGAAATATTTAGTAATGAAACTACAAACTACAGTTCTAGAGTTTGCAAAAGAGCAATAACAGACAATTTTTTTTTTCTTAAATGTAAATCTGTTGTATAAAATCAATATTACATTTGCAATAATGCTGATATTCAGTAAACAACCACTCTTGATTGTGTCATTAATATTAAAAATAAACTTATACAGAGGCATTTTTTGCCCCCATCTTTCAAAGTCTGGGTGCATTTTTATTAATTTTGGTGGTGTTCTCACCCTAAACCCTAGTGTTAACATCACTGGGCACTGGTTTCAGAACAGTGAGCCGCCAGCGCCTTACAGAATCACACTGATTCTCACGTATCACCATCCACTGCTGACATTTTCCAGTGCTGTTCTGTCTGTCACTTCATGTTCTCTCTCTACTATCCAATAAAATGAAAAGATAAAATAGTAAATACAACAAAAAATAAAAAATAAAGCGTGTTATACACCACTTATTGCAGCAGCTAAATAACTGGCAGTGAAACAGAAGACACAACCGGTTCTGTCAGACGAATGGCGGTCTCTGAAGGAGCTCCCACAAGAGCTCTCAGGTCTCAGCAGTTCGGGGGAAATAAGTGATAAGAAAGGGAACAAGAGAGAACAAGTGATGTGAACCTACAGAGGGCAGGACAGGAGGATCAGTTGTGTTTGGAGAGGCTTTGGAGTGGGCAGAGCAGGTGGCACACGGGCAGCACCCATCCCTTCACCTGCAGCTGACACTCAAGGGCCACCTGGCAGAGATGGAATTACCACAACATCCACAATCAGCCTGCTGTGAGACGAGCGGCCCATTCAACACAACCACAGCGGGAGGAAAGGAGACAAACACACCCCTCTCTGATTGTTCTGCTGTGAAAGGGGTGGACATTCTCATGTGTCAACGGTGCTGGCAGTGACATCAGCAGCTGGCCAGCCAATGGGAGCATGCAATGGCGTGTGTGGGTCAAGATGAAGCGCTGGAGCTGCCAGTGTCAGAGATCTGTGTTTTCAGCACACAAGGACTGCAGCCAGTTCACCAAAAGACCAGGAGCATGTTCACACGGCTCGAGAGAAAGAGCATGACAAAAGAGAAGACCACAAACTGAAGCTAAGGACAACACACAGTCATGCTAGGAGAGAAACTTGAAAAGAGAACAAGAGATGAAGTCAAGCATCAGAAGACACATGCACACCACCTCAGAATCAGAATGAGATTTACTGCCAAGTATGCTTAGACACAAGACATCTGTCTTTTTGTGTACATTTGTGTACAGACAAAATAGCCACAGATAATGAATATAAAAAGATGTATTCTAAACTGTTGCACACTCATCTCATCGTACATTCAACATGCAGCAGCTCAAGACTCAGTTGGGCTTCATGTATTGATCAGGACAGGCTGGCTCTAAAAGATCCTGATATCACACATTCCACAATGAAAGAGAAACTTCTGCAAACTACACAAGAGTTACTGCCATCACTGAACCAGCAGGATGGCGAGACTTCACAAACTCACATGAACACACTGGACTTGCCTTCAAACAACAAAAGCTGCAGCCTAAACACATCAGTATTCAGGAGCTCAAACTGAGACCCGCCAAACCTCCTGTGACCGGGACAGAACCGAATCCATCCGTCTTCCTCCAGCTCTAATGACTACATGTTCCTGTGAAGGACTGGAGGACCAGCGGCCGGCTCTCATCCACACAGAAACCAAACTTCAGCTGTGTGATTGCCTGTCAGCGCATGTTCTGAGCCACTGCATCGAACGGCACCATGGGACTCCAGCGGCGGGACAAACGCCCAGGAGTATTGAGGAAGTGTGCACTACTCAGTGGTCACTATACTGGCGTGTAATTGAAACTGGAGGGAGGCATGTTCTTCCATGTTTTGTTCTAGCAGGGCAAGGTCCATCACGATTTCAACAGTCACGGGACAGTGCCCCCTCAATTCACCATACGACACCCATCAGGATACACATCATGATTCAAGACATCCCGATGCATTACAGTGTAACTGGATCATGACTGAGTGTGTCTGCAGCTCCTCAGACCTGCTTCTGCAGCACACACAAGCGGCATCTGACACCGACAGCATCAGCACAGGTCAGTCAGGGTGTCTGACCGATGAGCGTCTGAGGGTGTGAAGCCACTCCGGTCCGGTTCACTGCAGGGCAAAAGAAGCTGAAGCATCCCGTGTGTGCGCGTGTGTGCGTGTGCGTGTGGCACCAGAGTCACACAAGAGTGTCCCTCAACCTACCAATGTCTCTCTTACACGAAGGCTGAATATTACACTGTGATAGTGAAAGTACTTAACATCAAAAATATTACACCCCTCCAAAAGTGTCACAAGTTTGTAGAAGTGCAAATGCTCTAAAATGACAGAAATAATGGATGAAGAATGTTCTGCAGCTTCTTGTTTAGACAGATGCAGTCATATATCAGTTGTATGTACGGTTATTTTTTGTGTGTGTGCGCGCGCGCGCGTGTGTGTGTGAGTGTGTGCGTGTGTGAGTGTGTGCGTGTGTGTGTGTGTGTGTGAGTGTGTGTGTGAGTGTGTGCGTGAGTGTGTGCGTGTGTGCGTGTGTGAGTGTGTGCGTGTGTGTGTGTGTGTGCGTGTGTGTGTGTAGAGCAGCACATCTGCGGCAGAGGTCAACCGAGGGCTCTCAGTGGGCCAGTCAGTAAATATTTGAGAGCAAATTTCATTAATGCTGGCTGCATTCATGTAGCTCCAGTGTAGCTCTGTTTGTGAACTTCAGCCTGAGATTGTTTAACCCTCTCTAAGATCAACACACACACACATACACACATGCATTTACTGGTATGTTTGTGTCTAATTGTTAATGTCACACACAGACAGACTCTTCCACACACACAGCTGTTCCAGTTTCAGAGCTCAATAGTGTTCTGGACAGCAGACGTTAGACGCGTCCACACACACAAACACTACCTGAGGGGGATCTTCCCTTGATCCTTCTATTGCTTTACATAAGCTAATAATAATATAACTCTACACCACAGGTCAGCAGTTCATCTGTACTAATGAGCCCCGATACAGAGGAAAAGAGATCTTTTAATATTCAGAAGAAGCCCATTCATTCAGATTACAGACGTGTGCGTGTGCTGATGTATGTATTCAGGAGAGTTTCTCCAAGTTAACAGTCTGTAACACTCATAAACATGTGCCTTTCATTATATGATGACATATCAAGTTAAGTGTCGTCTGCTGTAAAGAAGGATGCACAAACACAGCAAACATTTGATTAACAGAAGGTTGTTGGGTTTGAACAGCTACTAGAACTACTAAATGCAATGCTGAGGATGAAGACAGTAAGCATCGTTTGTGGTTGGTTAGTGGATGTTGTTGATAATTAATGTGTTTTTTTTTTACAGCTGTTCTTCGTTTCGTGGATGAACCACATGTGACCCTAAGCAGAACTGACTTCATACATCCACAAAAAATCACCTAAACATTAACGCCAAACACAATGAAGAAAAGTGACGTTAGTGAAGAGAAAGATCTCAGACACATTATCTGACGAAGGACAGTTAGACATTCATAAACTTCAGTGTAAAACTCTGGCAGCTGCAGCTCTTATGCTCAGTGTGATGAAGAACATCTGGAGGTGTTTGCAGGCTGAGGCCCATCATTCCTCATGCATGTCTCATTGACTGCTAAGAGCCCAGATGACGAGTAAACACAGCCAAACCAAGAAACATTTCACCCGGTCTGAACCTCGCTGGACTCGCCCCAGTGTAGCTCTCATCAGTCTCACGTCCACAGCGTCCTGACAGCACTGACTGCTCTTCCTGGACTCAGTGGAGCTCACGGTGAGCCGACAGACCCGAGAGCTCAAACAGGACTAACATGATCTGCTCAAACCTGACAAGAACTGGCAACAGCTTCAGATCCTCTCTTGCTTAAATGAGGAACTCCACGCATCGAGTCTGATGTAGCCGACGGTCTCACAGCTCATTCAACAGCACCGTATGCAGGACTCGTTCCGGTCAGATCAAACTCGTTCTTAATGCAGCCTTCTTGATGTCCGACTAGCTTACAAACTATCGTGAATAAATGAGTAGCAGTAAATAAATGATAACTTCTTTAAGTGCCATGTCAGTGGACAAGGTCTTTCTACATGCTGTCGATATGTTCGTCTTAGCCTGCGCTTACCGCCGCGATCAGTAATCCTCCTGAAAATATCACCTTGAAAGTGAGGACTGGAAGGGCAGCAAACATCAAGACCAGGAGGATCAAACTCAGTCGAACCTTAATGTTCAGTTTATTTACTATTGCGGGAAGACATTCTGTGAGACCTAGAGAGAGTGGACTGGACCGAGAGTCACTCCAGAGAGTCCGTTCAGCAGACAGTGGCCATAAAACAACATCTGTGCAACAGTTTAACAGCTGGTTAAGAAAGCTGATGCAGATTATGAAGTAGAAGCCAGCAAGAGGAAGCAACACAAATCAGCCTCGATTCTAGATGAATCAGAACATACTGAATCATTCTGGTACAAGCAGCTAATCATGATGTGTTTCTGAGATTCAGCATGAGTGAAGACGTGCTTTCATGTCGAGGAAATCACAGGGATCACGTAGGTCTAATTTCAAGAATTAAGTGTTCAGTGTGTAACTCGCTTCACGAGTCTGAAGCTCATGTGCCTGATTCTACACACCGACCATCCTGCTGCAAACTACATCTCCTATGTATAACAGTGTTAATTTCGTTAATGAAGACGACAACGAAAAATATTTGTTAATGAACATTTTTTCTGTGACAAAGATGAGACGTTGACGAGCTAAAAATAATATCTGATAACGAAATTATGACGAAATTTATGCCACGTCTTCGTTAACTAGACGAGACTGGACTGTAATGTTATTTGAGGACTACCAGACATTCAAAATGCATCCTATAGGCTATTGTCCTTCAAAATGTGCGTCCCTGTCATTGGCATATCTAGTCAGTACATCAGCTGCAGTGGATGGATTGGCTAATAAAACGTGAACTAGCGATCTGAAACAATGGCCTCAGCACCTGAAGGGGTAGGGATAAGGTAACCAGACGTCCCGTTTTTCCCAGGAGTCACAATTCGTTGTAGATTAACTAGGTGGAATCGTGCTGATAGAAGTGTTCTCTCTCGCGCGCGCGTGCACGCTCCACTTCCTCCAATTTATTCAAATTTTTCCATATTCAGTCCTTGATTCAAATTTCTCATAAGCTTAATTGATTCGGTCTAAAGAGAGAAGAATTAATGATTATTTTAGTTTAAAGACTACATATAAAAATAGCTACTAAAATAAATTTTGGTAACTATAGTTTGGCTTAAACTATTGACTAAAAGTTGACAAAAAAGCAATGACTTTTCGTTGACTAAAACTAGACTAAAACTATGAAAGACTCAAATGACTAAAATGTGACTAAGACTATTAAGCATTTTCGTCTCAAGATAAAGACTAAGACTAAATCAAAAATGCCTGTCAAAATTAACACTGACGTATAACTATGAATCTAGATTTAAGGGAGTCAAACCAATGAAAGACAGGACAGCCAGGTCAAGCTTTGGGGCAATAAATGGCACTAAACTTTATACAAATGTCCTCCAAATTAGAGATTTTAATATTTATAACATCACATGAGCAAGAGTGCTGTTAATACAAAATATCAGCATGACTGCAAATGTGATAGACACAATATTGTCCACTTTTGCTCTACAAAACCACAGCAGAAGCAGCTCGAAGCAACACATAATAATGAGTGGTTACTAACTGAAACGAACCGGTCTGCTGAGATGCCTCTGGTGCTGTGAGTGATGTAAAACCTCAGCAGCGGTGGCGGTCAGAAGATCTCTGATCATCAGTGAAGATCCACCTCAGAGAGGAACACAACTCACTCACATCATTCAGATCCGCCGCTCTGCTGTATTTATACATCAAATTTGAATAAATCCATAGAAATCTGCTCAGAGTTCAGTGCAAATGAAATAAATCCTCCGTTATGTGACACCGCTGAGCATTAGCATGTGGGACTGGTTCAGGAGGAGATTGAGAAGAACATCTCAGTACATGCACAGTATGATGTGAGGGAACTGACACATTCAGGAGATTATTAATAACATCACTACTTAGCATAATGATATATGTACTTATTTTTCTAAGTTAAGCTAATTATTTACTGTAGTGACAAATGTCTGCACATGTTCAGTGTGTCCCATAAGCTCCAGAAACTCCAGGCTTTTGCTCATACACTTAAATGCCCAAAATGAATTAATTAATTAATAAATAATGCATTCAAGTGTAGTGTATTGTACACTTTTTTTCATTTAAAAGTACTGCTATATGAACAAAAGAGCAATAACATTTGGTTTGCAAACATTTTAAACAAATAAGGTGCTTTTTTACAGCAGTATTCCTTTTACACAGGAGCAGTTAAAATATTTCTTGTAAATCTCAGCTTATAACATTAGTGTAATCAAATTAAATATAAAACCAAAGCTATTTGTTTTTCCAGGTGGATGCTGCACACTGGTGGTGGCTGAGGAGAGACCACCCACATGATTGTAAAATGCCCTGGGTGTACAACAATACACAATAAAGCGCTAAATAAATGCATCATTCATTCATTCATTCATTCATTTGCCACTGCCAGGACATTAACGTTTTCATAGAAAATATTTTATAGCTTGTCATAGAAAAACAAGTTATGCTCAGAGTCCAGTGCCTCGATCATAACATTATAACAGGCGTTAAGGGTGTATCACACTAGGCCGCGTGCGAGCGCATCTGACCCCTAAAGCCCGGTGCGTTTGATTAGTGTGATCATCCCTGTCTCTGCTGGAAGAGGTGGGCCAGAGCACAGTTCTGTTTTTACGTGCAGCATGATAGCGTGAACATTTCTGAGCACTCAAAAGTGATAGATCTGTAAAGCAATAGGCTATATTGTGAGAGGGATGTGGCTTAATGATAAACTGCCTGCAGAATCACCCAAAACAATTCACATCATTGCGCAAATAAAACAGCATGACACACAAATGGCTGAGAGGAATCGTGGGCCGACTGGTAAATAAAAAGAGATTTTAACCTGAATCCTTCTAGATGACTGACACTGATGTACTTACCCTCATAAGAGCACTGGTTTACTCAAGATTTACTAGAACTGAACAATCTTACTCAAACTTTTGTGCTTCATTTAGTACTAGAGTAAATGTTAAACAGATGTTCATATGCTGTGAGAGTCACTCTTAGATCGATCGTCAGACACTGACGGCTGCTGGTCGGGGTAAGAGGTCAGAGGTCAGACTCACCCTGGAAGGACTGTCGGCTCTCTCCACCAGCTCCTCGATGGGGTAACTGGCCAGGTCTCCTCTAGCTGTTTGGTTAAACAGTACGTGCGAGCATTCAGACAGCTGTGGGACAGAGAGAGAGGCTCATAATCATCAGGAGAGTTACAAACACACAGATATCAACACATCTGACCACTGACTGCAGACCAATCATTCTCCAGAATACTTTCATTTGTGAATACAATAAGAATAATGACAATGACACAGATGAGATGATACTCACATCATTAAACACTAACTGTGAAATTATTAGTTTTCATGCTTGAGGTTGCCAGATGTCAAGAGTTGAAATGCCCCAATCAGAGCTTCTCCAGCGTTTCCCATACACTGATTTATTTATGGTGGCCCGCCACAATATCAACACTGACCACCACAAATAGATTTGTGTCAGAGTCAGTGTGTTCATTCACACGGCTGTTTGCTGCGAATAAATCTACCATCAGACCTTCTTACTGACAAACTGTAAAACATCCAAACATGATCTCAATTGTATTACACTAAAATCCTCAGACTCAACTAAAACTTGACTAAAATAATAGGACTTGGTTAACTAAATATGATAAAAACAGGACATTTGACACGGGACTGAATTAAAATAACAGCTGAGTATATGAAAACTCGTTATGAGACAAGGTTTATTCTGTGTTCCTGTGTCCTCATGCTCTTTCCCCGTCTCCCCGAATCACATGAGCACACGCTGCTCTCGTCTCTTGCGGTCTCAGTCAGACACTCATCACACTCACAGAGAGACTGGAGCAGAATGAACAGGATTCACCGCTGACACTCCTCACTGAGCCAGACGAGAGCAGAACACAGAAACAGCACCATCAAAGCCTCGCTTTAGCTGCAAGTGTGCTGCTTTCCTGCAGAAGTCTGGCTCAGAGGTAAAGAGTCTTTTGTCTAAGCGCTTCGGAGCTGATCAAAGAGAGTCTGGCAGGAGGACGGTGGGCTGCTGCTGGTTTGCTGAATGAGCTCCAGCGAGAGCCGACCGGACAGGAGCACTGAGTCTTTCATCACGGCTGCCGATGAGCCCCGTCCGGCTCCTTCAGACAGGTGCAGAGACACAGCTCTCTGCCGGGGGTCAGGAGCGTCCAGGAGCTCAGAGGAGAGAGAGCATCATTAGAGAACAGCAGCAGCATCTCCGGCCCTTCAGCACCGCCGCTGAGCTGGAAACACGTCTGTGGAGCCTCATTACCAGCTTAAAGCTGGAGCTGTTCAAAGTCTGGAAATGTCAGTCTACTTTTAGTCAGTGTAAACGGTGTCATATTTTTGTCATGCTGCATGGTGGTTAAACTGATAATCACAATTATTCTGCTCAAAATTATAGTAGGGTCTTTCCGTGTCAAATCAACAAATTTCAGAAACTTCCCCAGCTAAAATTTTAGATTTTGTTCATATTTTTTTCTGTAGAAAGACAAACAGCAAACATCACAAATAGTGATGAAAGCTTAAATATTAAATGTCACAGATGTGTATTTACTGAGTGATCCATTATTTTCTAGAGGGGGTCAAAATGCAAATTTTCACCTGAAAGTTGGAGCCAGTTTACAGTAAAATTACTTTAGAAATCATCATGTTATATTCACACAGAGATTGGTACTGTAGGTCTTTTAGTAAAAACTATTGACTTTAGCAGTCTTTGTTTCATTATGTGCCAACGGTGACCGATTTTCTATTAACAATTACATAGAACACACCTTTCTGAGTGCCATAAATATTCTTTTTCTTCATGTACATCCCCGCGCAGCACTTTCACATTAAACTGATCCACGTCTACCTCTGCTCCGCTCCGCACGCCCCTCACAGGAGGTCACCACACGCCTGCTACAGAACCCAGACATTAACATGGGCGGCCTGCATTCTGGGTAATCTATTTACTTGAAGTCCTGCCTTACACAATTCCAGGAGAATGCCACGGTTATCATGCCAGCGTGAGATGCTTTCATCCACACGTGTCCCGTCTGAGATACAGACACATTTGAGCAGATCTGAAACATTCAGGGTGTCATCGGTTATTGATGCAGGTGCTGCATGATTTCATTATCAATAAATGCATGAGTGCAGAAACAATCACTGCATCTTAAAATGTGTGCTATCACCAGGAGGTCCAGGGATTCTGCAGGTCAACGAAGATACATTTAAAACCTTTTTAATACCAAGTAAAGAAAATCTAAGGAATAAATCAAATTGAATACAATACATTATGATGGTCTCTAAATGTAAATGTATTGCATTAGAGTTTGAAAAATACAACTTACAGCATGTATTTCTTTTACATTCATTTTACAAACAAACAAACAAACAAACAAAGAAGCAAGCAAGCTTAAGGCTTGAATATCTCTGTTCCCAGCATTTAATGCCATGACTTTATGAATTGAAGACTTTCTGCTCTGATTTAAGACCTTTCTTGTGGAAATGTGAATTAGGATTGTTCAGACCCTTGGAAAGCCTCTCTCACGTCTCTCTCAGGACAAACCATGTAAAGCTTGTAGAGCTCCTCTGTGGGTTTCATTACAGGACATAAACTGAACACTGGACAGACATCAAGAGAGCGACACAGTGCTACAGCTTTATTTTAATTCACACAAGCTCTGACATCAACAATAGAAGACATGGGAAGTGTTTTCTGCTCCTCGTTGAATTCTGAAGAGTGTTTATTTCGTTATCATGACTATACACTGTTTTAGCATCAGCATTCAGCCGTCAGAACAGAGCCGAGACTCGGTTGTGGCTGCACTGATAAACAGCTCATTTGTGAAGCTCTAGGGTTCAGTTCTCTCCACATGGACGGCACAGAATATCAGAACCTGATTAGACACCTGCAGTAAATAATTTCTTAATTACTTCTGCTGAAAGCTGCTCGCCGCGGCTGCGTGCGCCTGTCATTAATTACAACAGCGATACATACGGACAATACACTTCATCACAGCGCGGGGCTAACGGGCCCCTGGTGAGACTAACCCGCTTTACTCTTTGTTACCTGTTCAACAGTCCTGTGACAGTGAGACAATGCTGAGAGCTCCCCAGATGCTCCCCGCTCCCTCGATTTATTCATTTGAGCCCCAGCGAGTGAGACGCAGCTAAATTACGCTGACCCCCGCCAGCAGCGGACGGGCCAGACACGGGCCTCCACACGCCTCGGAGCCGACGATAACAGCTCACACGAGCACGCCGCTATTAATCATGCCTCGAGTCGCTGGGCTTGTTTGGGGCTTACTTACTGAAGAGCGTAATTAAAGAAGTTTGAACTGCGAGTTTCACAGCTCTTCCAGCGGTTCATCATTGTGTTTGAAGGACAGAGGAAAGTCAACTGGGCTGGAAAGAGAGAGCTACAGAAAAAGACAAAAACTGATCGAGACTACAATACTGAAGAGTGGAAACAACTGGATCCTGAAATCAAAGCCCATTTATCTGAAAGCAGGTACAGGATTCGGTTTTCATAATGACAAAGATAACGAACATCATCAACCAAATGCATAAACACAGGACATCCCAGCAGTCAAGAGTACGGCTTGATAAGAATATGAGCTCACAGCTGCAGGGGATTGTGGGAAACCTCAGGCAGGATTTAACGATGCCAAAGGGATGATGAACGGAGAGCTGGGTTTATCTTCCATGTCTGAAGAGAATCTGAGAGACGAATCATGTTCCCTTCCATTATTTGCTCCAGTCTAAAAGAGGAGCTTGTATGCAGACATGGGCAAAGCAAAAACTGAGCAGTGATAGCATCTATGTTCAAATGATCTTAGATTGTAAAGAAACCACTCTATTTTCTCCCTTCAGACACCTGGAGCACAGCTCCATCTGGAAACAAGGTAAAGGTAAAACTGGAGGTTTGATCCTGCTGTGTGATCTGGGATCTGTACAGTAAGAGCTCCTGTATGCTGTTTGTCTCAGTTCTAGACGCTCTCAGTCAGGGTTTGTGTTTTCCTCTCTTACAGCACTAACGGAGAGCTTCAAGCTCCTCATATTAGGCACTTTTCCTGCAGTAATATCATAACTGAAGTGTAATCTGCTGGCGAACGGTTTGCTGAGAGGAAAACATAAAGTTGGCTGTTAATTAAAGCAGATATGGAGGCAGCAATCTGAGCTGAGAGCACACGCCAACATCATCACACGTGTTCAGGTTTTGCTGTTACTACTTTCCTGCCAGTGTCAAAGCTCACGAGCGCTCCTATAATAACCCTGAAATAATATCTGATATATGGATTCAGTGTTGGCCTGACAAACAGCTGCATGTTCCAGTGAAACACACGACTGCTGGCAGAGACTTCACCTCTCACCATCACTACCACAACAGTTTAGAATAACTACCAAGAAAAACCAACAGAATGAGACAATCTGAAGACTGAACCTGAGCTGAAACCCAGCGACGGGTTAGATCATAAAAACACTCACACTAACACAGTTAGTTTTGTCACTCACACTCCTCTTACTTTGACGAAAACTCTTTAAGATGAAGCTGATTATCAGAAGCAATTATTATTTGGCCCAAAGCATTCATTAATCACTCCATGGTTTGACCCGATGGCTAAGCGGACTGTCTGACAGCTTTGTGCTGCACTCAGGTATTTTTTGTGCTATTACTTGTAATTTGTTTATTTTTTCCTTGTTTTATTTTTGATTGTTCACTTGTTTTCAATAATGTTTGAACAATATCAGTTAGGCTGGTAGTTTTTATGGTTGTATCTAAATTGAAACACGAATTGCAAAATTGCACTGGTATCAAAAATTTCAGAGTCATAAACTTATTTATTGGAATACAAAGATTCATGGGTCCAAAAAAAAAAAAAAAGAAAAAGGAAGGAAGGAAGGAAAGTAATCTTCTTTTAGTTTTGTATTGAAATGTGATGTGAAATAAAATTAATTTGATCTGCGAATCTGGTTTGCTCACGTTTCTGTTGATGCACACATCTCCTCCCTTAATGAGTGTGCTTCTCCACAGTCCAGATCACATCTCACACTCCACTCCACACACGCTCAGCTGGCATGAGAGAGACACGTCAGCACAGAGCAAGCGCCTCACCTCATCTCTCATGAAGCCATGTGTGTGCTCTGTCATAAGTGCCTGCCATAAAATATTATAAATGTGTTATTAAGGGTGACAGAGGGCTGTGAGGTTTGAAGAAAAACAAGTTCTCTCTCAAAACACAAGAAAGATGGTTGACAGTCTGCATACTGAATGACAACAGCAAAAGCTTCAAGTAAAGCAAAGTCATCCTGAGATGAACTACAGAGGAAACTCTCCAAACCAAAGCACTCATGCTCCTCAAATCAGCAGCTTCAGTTCAGTCTCTGACTCCTCCAGCCATTTTCATCATGTGAACACTGCTTCAATCTACTGCAGCGAAGAAGAACCCAAACAAACCCAACACATCAAATCTCCAATAAAATAACACTGCTGCTATTTGTCCCAGTTAACAATATGAGGCATGTGACTCTCATGATGCAGAAACACAGTCCAGTCACTAAAACAGAATTTACTAGTCACTGAATTTGGGCAAATTTTGGAAGAATTAATCAAAAGTAGGGCTGAACGAAGAATCGTTTTGAACTAGTGTCTGTAACTGAAAGGTGAAGTGTGCATGATGTGCGTGTCAGTGTAGTACACATACTGAAGTGAAGCTCGTCTGCGTCTCACTGTACAAGCACGCTGATTTCAACACTCATTACAGTATCATCTAATACACACAAACACTCAAAGCTCTTCACTACATCATTTATTAAAAAAAAATGCTTTAAGGAACATAACCGGATTGAGAGATTTTTCAAGTTCTCACTTATTAAACCTTTCGATTATTTTATGTTTTCATTTGATTTTAAAAGACTGATTAATTATTATTAGTAGTAGTTTCATTAAATATTTACATTTTCACAATTTTTGATAATAAATTTGCATTTAACAATAAAATATAGAATCTGGAAAACTTGCAAGCCAACGCAGAATGAATTTGAATTTGTGAATAAATAAGTCAATGAATTTAACTGATTAGCCTTTTTTATCACTAAAAATGGAAACCAATAGAATGGAATCAAGAAAAACTATAATGGAAAATTTATTTTTATGATTAAATTTTGGATGTTGTTTTAATATATTGAGTGAATGCTCTTTTTTTAGCTGGAAGGTGATAAATCTTTTAGTGCTCCTTCACCGCATATCTTCTCTGATATTGTGCCTAAAATAACCCAAAAACAAAAGCTTAAAAATACTAATTTGTTGCCGGATCATGAAATTGCAAATAAATGTTATGATATAAAATGAATTAGCAATTATGAATTATAAAATGAAAAAAAAAAAAAGTATTCTGACTGTGAACTAGGTGAGTAATCAAAGCAAGCAAACGAATAAAATGGATTGCGTGAACGATTGTTTTCCAGTTTAGTTCACGTAGCTGCTGAAGAGAGACACTCAAATGATTAGACTGTTAATATTACACGTAGCTGCTGAAGAGAGACACTCAAATGATTAGACTTTAGGTCACGTTTGCAAAACTCTTCACACAGTTCTCCTAACCAACTTTCAGGTTGGCAAAGCAGTTAATTTCACATTCAAAATGCACTACAACTACCAAAACACTTTATTCAGGTCTCAAATCAACTCATTCTTATTATACAGTGTTTTCTTGTGTAAAACAAGGACACATCTCTGTTTATAATTCACTGCAATATATGTTACTGGAATGAATCAGACATGTTTACATCACAAAACAAAACTATTCAGCAGTTGTCTCCTTTTGTAATGAAATTGAAAGAGTAACACCTGTGTAGATGTTCATCTACAATGAGAATCAGCTGTGGCTGGGCCAATTGTTTTTTATAGCATTTCATTTTAAGATTTAAAATATATTTCATTAAAATATTACTGTAGAAATGTAGCAAATTGCTGTCTTATTCAGTTTTGTATTATGTTATTGTTTTGAACATCAGTTTAACAGTTTTGAAAACAGTATGTAAGCATGTGCAAATTGGCCTGTACGTACAAAGAGTTTTGGCAGTTGTTGTGTCTGAGTGAGAAAAGAATTCATGAAATTTGAGAGATGTAGTCATTGAATGCATTTTGTGCCAAAGAAATGATAATTGATCCTCAGTTTAGCCCACATAGACTTCTTTTGTGCTCACTGTGTGAAGGAGTTTAGCAAAAGTGACCTAAGTATTGAGAAATGTGTCCTAGCGTCTGTAAAAAACTGTAAAGTTATTTGTGTTGTGTTAATTGTGTTCATCTGTAATGGGTTCTCAGTAAAGAGAGCTTTGGCTTGGCTTTGAACTGCTGGTTTCTATCAGCACTGTAACATTAGGAGCGGATGGAAGACCGCTGACCAAACGTACAGCCAGTGATCCTGCAAAGGCCTGCGAGTGGAGCGGCTCTCTACCAGTGGTCCTCAGTCGATGTTCCCGCTGCGCAGCTGCAGGATGAGGCAGTGGCCATCCTCACACACTGACTGGGATATCCTTCATGTCCCAATCTCACAATAAAGCCCACAGCATTCATAACGGCAGGCGACCCGCAGGAATAACTGCCTCATATTTCCAGAGCCATTGTGTGTTGTCATCCGGCGTCACCTCAGGGAATAGAGCCGTCCGACAGCAGAATCATTCAGGGAGCAGCCGACCCTCCAGGGGCCCAAGGGCCGACAGTCAGGGGACGACACACGCTACGAGACTCCAGCGGCGGAGACACCACCCAAACACCACCAATACCTGCTCACCCACATCAGCACAGACAGAGAACCGCTGGCTTAGTTCTCTTCAAACACAAGAGGAACTACTGCCAACAGCATGAGCTAAACCGTCTGGCCCTGGAAACAGTGAACATAAATAATCCACTGAATGGGATTGTGAGATAGTCCCTGAAAAATGGAGACAGAGACTAACTGAGATGAGGATCCCAAATGCTCTGGATTCAACACAGACCAAACAGATCATACAATCAATCTTACAAAGCCACA
Source organism: Cyprinus carpio (assembly GCF_018340385.1). Taxonomy (NCBI): domain Eukaryota; kingdom Metazoa; phylum Chordata; class Actinopteri; order Cypriniformes; family Cyprinidae; genus Cyprinus; species Cyprinus carpio. The sequence goes on from NW_024879320.1 coordinate 1,387,372, forward strand.
CATCAGATTACAGCCGTCTTCAGAGCCAATTACTGACCTCAACACTCGCTCACGCACACATCCTCAGTTCATACACACAACCAGACCACATTACTTCCCACTGCATCCTAACAAACAGCTCCTGTATGGGGGGCTACACAGGCAAAATATATTAAGAACCATTTATCAATTAGCTTTTTATAATCACGACAGCCATAACAGACTTAGCTTATTGTGGAGGGGCTTTTTTTTTGCCCCCATATCTTGAATTTGGGAGTCATTCTTGTTCATTTTAGTGGGATTTTTGTTCATTTCCCATTCATTTCCAACCCTGATTCCCGCTCATTCATGCATGTTTTATGGAGCTCACACCTAGCAAATAGTCACATATAGTGTCATTAAATGAGGCAGTCGCACGTTTAAGGAGCAACAGCGCATGATAGTTTAAGGCTCATTAGATGGACGTCGTCTAGTCAAGCTCATACTGCACTGATAAATCCCACCATGTCTAATTATTACAGCCTCTAATAAACGAGCTGGAGAAAACAATTAAAACACACACAGACAAATCCTGCGAATCCTTTCATGCTCCACCAGACTAATATCTGCGACTCTAAAGACAGGGCTTGTTGCAAAATGACACCCAAAAAAAAACTACAAAAAAAATACACCAAAGATCATGCGACGCAAAACACAGCAGCTCATCTCTCTCCTACCACTGATCTTCCCAGAACTAAAGGACACGGAGAAAAACTTGATACAACAGAGCGAACACATAATTAGCTCAACATTAAGTTCTGCTCAAGGCTCAAGCTGGTCAGGAGGGTCATCATCATGGCATGAGCGTCCATCAGACACCAGACTGAAGTCTGTTAGCGTGAGGAGACTCTGAGAGGCTCAAAGTGCTGTCAGCAAGCAGAAACAGACTATTACTGGAGCAATTCTGCCTGATTTCTGCATCATCCTGCTGTTTCCATCAGCGGAGGCTGCTTTAGAAGGGCAGACTAACTCATTTGTCAGATTTGCGGTAATGGCCAACTAGTGCTCTTCAATCACTTGGGATTTAAGTGGCAGAGCAGCATCTGTCCTGCATCTATGCATCTTCAGAGAGAAGACAAATAGACGTTTTCATGTGTCCCTCCAGCAGACCGCAGGCTGAACCGCAGTGCTGCCACAGATAAACTAGGTTAACGTTCTCGCAGGTGTGCAGCGGCGGCTAGAGAGGTCAGCGCTAGCGGGGTCATCCTCCGCCTGCGGCCTGACAGAGCTCTACATCATCAGCAAGCGTCTCGCTCACAAGTGTCCCGTCCCAGACAAACTGCATCGACCACAGACACACACCACCGACTGCAGAACGGTGAGGACACAGACACTTAATAACCCCAAAACCAGCTCCAACATGGAGAAGAGACTTTGATAACAAGACAAAGAAACTCTACTGACAGCAGGACGTTTCCTTCATAGATGGTAAACGCACAACAAGCTAACCCAATGCTGAGCACATATGAGGAAGTTTCTTTAATTACTGATGGAGAGCATGCTAACATGAGCACATGTCAAACAGAATAGAAACGATAACTCAGTAGTTACAGTCATGTAGTGCTGGCTCGAACTCAGCTCAGTTCACCGGAGCCATACTGCAGTGTACTGAACTGATCTTTGTAATGCATTTATTGTTTAGAATCAATAAAACGGACTCCATCTCAAAAGTGCACCGTTTTCATGCTTTCAGGCTCAGGAGGTCAGAGTTTCAGAAGATCCAGGAAGGTCAGGTGAAGCCTGGAGCTCAAACCATCTTTAGCTTCATGTTTCCACACAGACTGCAGCCAAAGGCAAGATGCATTATTTATGAAGTGTAAATATAACACCAACACAATGCGAACGGCATTCTACACAGATACATTTAATTTGTGTGACAACTGAAATAAATGAATTCAAGAACATCTGAATGAATTTAAATGCTAATGGAGTTGTGTGGAGCTCTCTGGAGAGAGACGGCTGAAATTACAACCAATGAAGCTGAATTTCAATGAGAGAATCCAAGGTTGAATTCTTGTTGTCAACAGCAATCACTGGACATAAAGAGACTCCGGTGTTAGATGGTGAAATGTGTTTTATACACACAGTATAATGTGTTTTCTTTACCTAAACATCTCTGAATGCTTCATCTGCCCATAAACTACAGGGAAATGCATCTTGTGTGGAAATAAATGCATTTGGTGATTTGTTTTGTCTCTCTTCCATAATGTGCTCCAGCAGTGGTGAGGATTCACTGACGGCACAGCTGCTCCGGACTGGAGCCAGTGGGAACTTGCTAAACTAGCCAAAGCCATAAGCTAATGTTTTTCACATGACACGTCTCTGTGATCAGAGCAGGATGGGCCAGAAAGAGCTGCATGTGCCACTGGTCATAGCATTCACGAGTGACTTTCTCTGTAGCATGAGACTATAGTTCATTGTATGAGTGTATAATGACAATAAAAGGCATTCATTCATTGGTCAAGATTCAAGAACATATCGACACCCATCGTCTCAGCATCTAACAGCCATGAACATCAAGTCTGTACATCCTATAATCCTCAGCAAACAGTGCGTGTTCATCTGCTGAACCAACTCAATCAGACCTGAAAGTGCCACCTGATACTCCACTGTAACGGATCACTAAATTACAAATGAGCTGAAATTACTGAGACTGATTGCTGCGTCACATTCACTGTTCTTAGCAGATTTTGACATTGTTCCAGGGATGTAAACAGAATAATGCAGCGTTTGTTTTTTAACAGGCACAAATACAGCAGAAGTGTTCAGGCTTGTCTGAGTGACTGAGAGAACCGTCTCCATCAGTATCATGTCAGGACAGGACAGAGGACGTCAAATGCTCTTGTGTTTCTGGAAGAGTTCATGTGTTCATCTGACCTTTGCTTTATAGCAACACTGAGCTTCTCCAAAAATCATTCCAGCTGCTTCAGGCTTCAGTAAACAAGCTCCTGCAATCCCAGTGCCATCAAATAAAACAGCCGCTATCAGCGATCTGGGAAAACAGTCACAGAGGAGCCAAAAAACAATATGAAGCTCAAGAACAAAACACAAAACTAAACATGTAACTGTAGAGAAAAGCCCCATCTTACCATCATATAAGCTCAAAAACACAAACATTGTAGATAGGAATGTAATGATTAACCGCGAGCCAGCTGAAAATCAATTAAAATATGTGATTCAAATCGGCTGAGATGCCAACAAATCGTGATTAATTTAGGACTAGGATTTTATATGAATGTACGTCTGAGGGGAAATCACTGTCTTTAGAAAAGTTTAGAGGGTATTTTTTCTTTTCATCTTGCCTCTGTATAAAGCATATTAAAGTTCATAAGTGCAGCGAATTTGGAAATTATACAATCTAATTTAGACTAAAAACTGCTCATGTTGCATGTATGCAGTATCTTTGTTTGGATCATGATTAAAATGCAGTGATTGCTTCTCATTTTAAATGGAAAGAGCACAGACAAAGCCTTATTTTGTTTATATGAAGAGATTTATTTTATTTGTGTTACTTATTTGATTTGGGGCTTGTTTTAAAAATTCAATTTAGTTTTGTTATTTACATTTACATTATATTTAAATTTTGTTATTTAGCAGACGCTTTTATCCAAAGCAACTTAAAAATTAGTACAATAGAAACAATCAAAACCAACAAAAGAGCTATAATATTCAAGTGCTCTTTGAGTATATTATTATAGTGTTATATTTCAATTTCACAAAGAAACCTGCATCATTGCAAGCAATAATAAAGGGATACATCAATTGTAGAGAAAAGTGTATATTGCTCACAAGTCAACAAAGTAAAAGTCATGAAATGACATTCTGATGCATTTCTGACTGAACCAGACCTTTACAGAGAGACCAATGAGTGAGAGGTGGAAAAATAAGATGGGACTGAAGAAAAAAAAATCAGAGGCAGAGCAAGTGATTCTGATAAAATACTTTTTTACTTCACTTTTACTAGAATAGGGTGTATGTCAAATGCCACCTGACCAAACCCTGGAAAACACAAACTCAAATTCAATGAATGACATAAGTGTCTGTGTGCTGTATTTCCTGTCAGACAGACATGAGAGTGTGGCGTGAGCAACAGTCAGACCATAACAGCACATCTGTCAGCCTCAGCGGGACGTAACCGCGTGTCAGGTCTGGAGAGGAGCTCCGTCAGCGCGTCAGGATCTGAGCTCTGAGTATGATAAGAGGCTGGATGACAGATGGGACGTCCAGTCGAGAGAGAGCAACCTCACAAAGAGCTCTCTATCTGCACAGCCTATAAATGTCAGGCCTGATGTCAAAGGGGACCGAAAGCAAATTAAAAACGGCTTTTGAGTCGACTAAAGACAGAGTGACACGGAAGAGCGTCACACCTGAGCTCTGCTGCTGTTTGAGCTGATAACCTCACATATGAACACAAATGAAATCAGAGGTCTGACCTATAAATCCAGCCACATGCAAACACATGCTTTATTTGGAGAGTGGCTGGCTTGTTTAACTTCAACTAACGACTCATTTAAGCCACATGTGAGTGTTTGACAGAAACACTCCAGCAAACGCACTGATCAGTACTTCCCTCATAGCAGCTTTATACAAGCAGAGAAGATGAATTGACTTGTGTGAGAGATTGTGTGCGTTCCTGTGAAACACACACTTCTCTAATCCGCTGATGGCTCTCTCGCAGGACTAACACTTGAGTGTAGAATCCAGATGATGGTCAGTGTCAGTGTGTGTCTTCATGAGAGCTCCTGATGTCTACAGAAGATGCTCCTGTAGGGCGAATGAAGCACTCAGGCATCTGAACGCCTCCTTTAACCTGCTGCCATTAGCAAACAAAGCATGAAACAATTATAGACACACAATCAAAAGCAATGCTCTTTTCTTAAGGACATTAACATGAGAGCCCTAGAGAGTGCACTGCTGAACCCCAGAGAGCTTCTGGTTATTAAAGATCTCATGTGTGTCTCGTCAGCTCATTCTGCGCTGCTCTTTGTGTTGAGATGAGCGCAGGGAGCCTGACGAACAGACAGAAGTCACCTTACTCCTCACAGCTCGACAGCTCATAAACTACATGACTCACTCATACCTGACCTTCTACAACCACATCTCAAGAACTACAGCAAACACAATAAGAATTAGCCTGGTTCCTGTCCCAACATGATCGCTTGTAACATGTGAACACAAAACTCAGTCCAGCTCCTGAGCTGCTGGAACAGACTCAGACACATTCGGTGCCCACATCCTAACAAAAACAGACGACAAGACAAAAACACACCGAACGACTGAGGACAACCAAGATTATCTGATCTCTCATCAGGACTCTTGATTTATGCCAAACGCTGTTCAAACATCAGAGCCAGTCAGAGTCACAACACAGTGATGAACTCAATTTCACACGGTGAGGAGAGACGGCACACGTCTGCACAGAAACCCTGCTCAAGCTGAGGGAACATAATGACCAGAACATAAGGGTTAAGACAATATTTATCAGTAAGATAATTAATTTCCTTCAATAAAGGACCTCAAGCACACATGACTAGCAGCTAGACATGGCTGAAAACAGCACATTTGCTTAGGAAATCCTCAGGAACACACAGACTTCACTGGGCAGGAAAACAGCAGAAAGTCCCAAAACAGCATGTTCTCCTCCCATGAAGACTCTCCTCCGCATCTCGAGGTGTTGCCATTTGCATCTCATTTGGTTCTAAGTGGCTCTGAGAGACGAGTTTCTAATTAAGGCACTGGCATGCTGGGGGATTTGTTGAACGCTGTCGAGCAAAAAGGCAGATTATAGAGCGATCAGACCTCGAGAGTCCTGCCAGAGGAAGAGAAAGTCACTCATGTTCAAGTCCCAGTGCAAACAAACCTAGCAAATCAAGACAAGCCTCAGCACTAAACAGGAACAAGTGTATTTTATTTTCACCACAACCTTACTTATTTTTACCTCAGAAACAAACTTTCTTAATTATACATTTAAAAATATTGTTTTTACATAACATTTTGAAAACAGAAATATGAAATGAAATTATATTTTTAAAACCTCCAGTAGGTGACATATCACTGTCTTATCGAGTGAGTCACAGAAGTGTTCATTCACCTGATTCGTTCCAAACAGCTGATTCGTTCAGAAACTAAGCAAGAATGAGTCCCTGAATCAGTCCAGCGATCGGTTCAGTGAAAATGTTCAGTGTGTTGCATTTTTTTTCAGTCAAATAAGGAACAAGTCCTTACAAGTATGACCCGAGTCGAGTCATCCTGCAGACGCTCATCAGACACACATCAAGCACTGAGAATTAGTCAGAGACACTGATGAACAATCATAACGAGTACTCATATGACGTCTTTAAGCTCAAGTTTAAACTGAACTGAGCTGCATGATGACATCACTGAATTCAATGATGAACTGCCTTTAACTGTCATTTTGTATTATTGACACACTGTTTTCCTAATTAATGTTGTTCAGTTGCTTTGACACAATCTTTTTTTTTTTTAAAGCACTATATAAATAAAGATGATTTCTTTTTTCTTTAAGCTTAAGTCCGGCGGTCGCTTCACTGAAGCTCCAGCAGTGTGAACTGAATCTCAGTGTGAACATCACACACACAATCTGGATCAGACTCCTAGATCACTCAGCACTGCTGTAATGAGTGGGTCAAAGAAAGTGTGAGGATGGTGCTGTAATTACAGTGGGCATATAAATCTGCATGTGTTCTGGGATCAGTATCAGCCGTACACAATGGCAGACGGAGAGAGTGCTTTCTGTTTGCTGACACTAGTGAACTCACTCTTTCATACTTCACCATCAGCAGAACCTCACGCTGAAACATCTGGGATTCAGAGAAGTGTCGCTAGACTCTGTGCTGATGCTCCAGCTGCAGTGAAACTGCTGTAAAATCACTGATAAAGCCTTTTCCCTGATAATATTTCAGCAATCAGAATCTGTGTGAATCTATAATGTTTCTTATCAGAATCAATGTCAGATTCTTGACTGAAACATTCTTTTTATCTAATAGGACAAACAGGTTTGCAAGAAGTCTGAAATGGCTTGTGATTCAGTTTGATTCATTCGTACAGTTCACATTTACATTTAATCATTTAGCAGACGCTTTTATCCAAAGCGACTTACAAAAGAGAAGAGCAAATAGAAGTAATTCAGACCAATAGGAGGGCAACAGTATACAAGTCCGTGAGAGTGATTTCGTGCCTCTTTGGGGGAATACCTCGAGGCATCGTTCATTTGCAGAAAGCAAGCTTCTGGAGGGCACATAAGTCTGAACTAGAGAGTTTAGCCAGTGGCTGTCTTGTAGGCAAACATCAGTGTCTTGAATTTGATGTGAGTGTCTATCAGCAGCCAGTGCAACCTGATGAAGAGAGGTGTGACCTGCGCTCTCTTTGGCTCGTTGAAGACCACTCCCACCGCAGCATTCTGGATCAGCTGCAGAGGCTTGATAGTACATGCAGTTCACACACTCCTGTTCTTAGCTGACAGGAGCGGCACCTGGTGTGGTCTTCTGCTGTAGCCCATCTGCTTCAGGGTTCGACGTGTTGTGCGTTCAGAGATGGTATTCTGCATACCTTGGTTGTAACGAGTGGTTATTTGAGTTACTGTTGCCTTTCTATCATCTCTAACCAGTCTGTCCATTCTCTTCTGACCTCTGACATCAACAAGGCATTTTCGTCCACACAACTGCTGCTCACTGGATATTTTCTCTTTTTCAGACCATTCTCTGTAAACCCTAGAGATGGTTGTGTGTGAAAATTCCAGTTTTTTTTTTTTAGCTGTTTTCATAATGTAGACAGAGAGATTGTATAAGTCTTTGTTATTAATTTATATAATAAAAGCCTATAATAAATCAGTACACTAGATCAGTGGTTCTCAACCACATTCCTGGAGGACCCCCATCACTGCACATTTTGCATGTCTCCTTAATCAAACACACTTGATTCAGGTGATCTGCTCATTAGTAGAGACTCACAGACTTGAAATGAGTGTGTCTGACAAAGAAGACATGCAAAATGTGCAGGGTTGGGGGTCCTCCAGGAATGTGGTTGAGAACCACTGCACTAGATGAGGTAAAATACACCATATATTAGTCCACATTCTATTGATTTTGCTTACTGGTGAAAGTGCAATACCTGAAATGCAAAGGAAATTTCTCAAATGACAACAATCATTACTATTATCATTTTGAGCAAAAATATTTCTTATCAGTTTAACCATTATACTAAAATGTACATTTGAGTAAGACTAAGACTAAATTAAAAATGGCTACCAAAATTAATACTGTACGGTTAATTAAGAAAAATCTTATTAGCAAAATCTCAGGTTCTCTTGGACTAAAATTAGACTAAAATGTTGAGACTTTTAGTTGACTAAAACTTGACTAAAACTAAACAGGATATGGTTGACTTAATATGATAAAAACTAAAAAGGACATTTTAACATGGGACTAAGACTAAGACTAAAATGAAAATAGCTGATAAAATTAACACTAGTTCATTCCATAGGCATAATGGTTCTTCTACTGTCCAAACTGTATTTTCTATGCCCTTACCCTGAACCTGCCCCTCACACAAAACTACAGGCAATTTTATATTTCAAAAACACTTCATTCTGTGTGATTTAGAAGATAGTTTCCCTAAAAATAAAAATAAAAAAAGTATTTTAAAAATACTTTAAAAATTTACTGGTGTTACTATACTTTGGGAGGACATTTGGCTCGCATAATGTAGGGAATATCAGTACACACACACACACACACACACACACACACAGAGAGAAGCCCATCTGAGTTTGGATGATGACAGTCAGGTCACATTACATCAATGTGAGCATTCAGCTGAATCTGAATCCTCCGGTGATCTTTAATGATTGTGCAGGGCCCTATAAAATCCATTTTATTTTATGAAGTACCTCTCAGAGCAGTTCTAGAGATTATGTTCATGTCTTCATGTACTCATATATTGGAGTGGCAGAGTGAAAATATATGTGTGTAGTAAACGACACACTGTTCATTCACACACAGACATGCAGAACATGCAGGATACATATTTTAGCAGTCTTTTGCGGCTTAATGTTCACAGACACTAGTCCATATCTTGTTTAAATTAAAGTGTACTGACCTACTTTTGATTTATTCATTCAAAATTGGGCAAATTCAGTGACATTTCACATTATACTGTAAATTCCATTTTTATGACTGGATTCTGTCCATGTTTTCCACAGAGCAGGAATCACAGGGACCTAAGTGTGTTTGTCCATGCACATCTTACCCTGTATTGATGGAAATGATTTCAACAAGCGGGTTCTTCCTGATCTCGGGCAGATCCAGCCGCACTCCTCCCAGACACTTGCCTTTCTCCTTCTTCTGACCCAGCAGACGCATGGAGTGACCTGCAACACACACACACACTCATCACACAAGGAACAGAATCATCACACCGCAGGCCATCAATACAGACTGATGCCCAAGAGAAGATAGAACAAAACATTGTACTGTTCCAACAATCACACATTAGCTTCAGGCCACGAGAGAGAGAGAGAGAGAGAGAGAGAGAGAAGCCATGTGCTGTCATTCCCCACAACATCCTCCACTATTCAGCCTTGAGTGTCTGCCGCGTGTCGATTGAGACAGACGGAGCAGATATTGAGACGTGGCCATGAACACATTCCCATCATTCAGAGTTTAGAGAAACAGAACAGTGAGAAACTGAGCCCTGCAGATGTTCACACACATACCTCACATTACAACAACATGGAACTGAACTCCGATTCCTTGAGATGCAGCAGCAGCAATGAGGAGAGACGGAGATCTCTGAGGAACAGCACGTTCACACCAGAACAACCTGATCCACACACACAGTCCCTTTATTCACACAACAATACACGAGCATCCCCATCATGACTTGAAATAAACAATCCTAAATAAAGGAATAGCAGGGTCCTTGACATGCAGGCAGACATCTTGAGCCTGATGGGTGTTACTGCACAGAAGCATCAGGGGACCTGTATCGATTGGTGGTTAATAGTGATTCTGAAAGACATCCAGTGCATTTGTGTGATCTAAAGTGATTTTCTTCAAACACACACAAACCATCTACTCTATTTATCACAGAA
>NW_024879320.1:1402500-1416849 GCF_018340385.1 Cyprinus carpio
TAAAGCCTAAAAAAATAACTAGATCAAATATAAAATGTAGATACAATTATACAATAAGGGATTTATAAAATATAAAAGACATATAATAAAAAAATACAAGTTAAAAAATAAAGTTAAATAAAGCAGCGCAAGGTAAATGACAGATATAGTGCAAATCAATGAAGTGAACAACAGTGCAGTTAAAAGATTTTTAGTGCAAAAAAATCACTTATTAAAAATATCTTAAGTCTGATTAAAGTGACAAGTGACAAGTGACCAAGAGCAGTTATTTAACTGACTGATGAGGTAGTTCCATGCCGAATGAGGTAGTGAGCGGTGAGTGAGCAAGACCAATGCTGCACAAGTGACTCGTGCATGTCATCATATAATTAGTTGTGTGTGTGTGTGGGGGGGGGGGGGGTTAGTTCATAGTTCAGTGGTGCCTGGGGAAGAAGAGGGGAGGGGGGGGGGCAGGTTCGGGAGGGAGTTCAGCTTCCTGACAGCCTGGGTGGATGAAGCTGTCCTTCAGTCTGCTGGTCCTGGCCTGGAGACTCCGCAGTCTCCTCCCTGATGGTAGCAGGCTGAAGAAGCTGTGTGATGGGTGAGTGGGATCACCTGTGATGCAGAGGGCTTTGCGGGTGAGACGTGTTCCATAAATGTCCTGGAGGGAGGGTAGAGAGACACCAATGATCTTCTCAGCTGCTCTCACTATGCGTTGTAGAGTCTTTCGGCAGGACGCGTTGCAGGCGCCATACCACACAGTGATGCAGCTCGTCAGGATGCTCTCGATGGTGCCTCTGTAGAATGTGTACATGATGGGGGGTGGGGCTCTGGCTCTCCTCAGTTTGCGGAGGAAGTAGAGACGCTGCTGTGATTTCTTGGCCAGTGCTGCAGTGTTGTCGGTCCAGGAGAGGTCCTCTGTGATGTGCACACCCAGGAACTTGGTGCTGCTCACTCTCTCCACAGTCGCACCGTTGATGGTCAGAGGAACGTGCTGAGTGTGTGCTCTCCTGAAGTCTACAACAATCTCCTTCGTCTTCTCCACGTTCAGAGAGAGATTGTTGTCACTGCACCACCCGGCCAGGCGGCTCACCTCGCTCCTGTAGTTTGTCTCATCTCTTTTGCTAATGAGACCCACCACAGTCGTGTCATCCGCAAACTTAATGAAGAGGTTGGAGCTGTGTGACGGTGTGCAGTCATGGGTCAGCAGAGTGAAGAGGAGGGGGCTCAGCACACATCCTTGGGGGGCCCCAGTGTTCAGTGTGATGGTGCTGGATGTGTTGCTGCCGACCCGTACTGCCTGAGGTCTTCCAGTCAGAAAGTCCAACAGCCAGTTGCACAGCGAAGTGTTGAGCCCCAGCTCGACCAGTTTGTGAATGAGCTGTTGAGGGATGATTGTGTTGAATGCTGAACTGAAGTCTATGAACAGCATTCTGACATAAGAGTCCTTTTTTTCCAGATGGGTGAGTGCTGAGTGGACGGCAGTGGAGATGGCATCATCGGTTGACCGGTTGGACCGATATGCAAACTGGAATGGGTCCAGGGAGGGGGGGAGGGCAGACTTGATGTGGTGCATGACTAGCCGTTCAAAGCACTTCATGAGGATGGGGGTAAGTGCAACAGGACGGTAGTCATTGAAGCAGGATGGAGATGGCTTCTTCGGGACTGGGATGATAGTGGTAGTTTTAAAGCATGTGGGAATAACAGCCTGACTCAGTGAGATGTTAAAAATGTCTGTGAAGACATCAGCGAGTTCTGCTGCACAGTCTTTCAGTACACGCCCAGGGATGTTGTCAGGACCCGGAGCTTTGCGGGCATTGATCCTGCTGAAGGATCTCCTCACACTGTCAGGGTCAGAGTCATCACCTGGTCGCCGGGAGGAGGTGGAGTCTTCTGTGCAGTGGTGCTGTTTTGTTGCTCAAAGCGAGCGAAGAAGGTGTTCAGCTCGTTCAGCAGAGAGATGTTGTTGTCACAGGTCCGTGGTGGGGGGCTTGTAGTCCGTAATGGTCTGTATTCCCTGCCACAGGCTTCCTAGTGTCTCTGCTGTCGCTGAATTGGTGAGCTATCCTCCTGGAGTGCTGTCTCTTAGCCTCTCTGATGCCGCGGGACAGGTTGGCCCTAGCTGTTCTCAGGCCCACCTCATCTCCAGCTCTGAAGGCAGCATTCCGTGTCTTCAGGAGTCTGTAGACCTCCCCCGTCATCCATGGCTTCTGGTTGGCCCGGACAGTGATAGTTTTTGTGATCGTTACATCATCAATACACTTATTGATGTAGGCAGTAACAGTCTCTGAGTACTCCTGGAGGTCGGTGGTGTTATTGCATGTGGCAGCCTGTTTAAACATGTCCCAGTCAGTTGTGTTGAAGCAGTCCTGAAGAATCTCTGATGATCCTTCTGGCCACACTTTAATCTGTTTGTAAACTGGTTTGGCGACTTTAATGAGTGGTCTGTATGCAGGCATTAGCATAACAGTGATGTGATCTGAGGCTCCGAGGTGGGGGAGGGGGAGGGCTTTGTAAGCTACTCTCTGTGTGGTGTAAACAAAGTCCAAAATGTTATTACCTCGTGTTGGAAAGTTGATGTGCTGGTGTATTTTTTGGAAACACACTCTTAAGGTCAGCATGGTTGAAATCCCCAGCTATGATGGGAAAAGCATCCGGGTGTGCTGTCTGCTGCTCACTGATGTGTTGGTACAGTTCATTAAGTGCGTCGTTCCTGTTGCTGGTGATGTTGAATGGGGGAATGTACACTGAAATGAGCAGTATAGCAGTATATTCCCTCGGCAGATAGAACGGCCGGCACTTAATAATCATAAAACCACCAGGGTTGAGCAGTGTTTGCTGATCACAACAGTATCGCGGCACCACGCGTCATTGATGTAAACACAAAGCCCGCCGCCGCGGGGTTTTTCCTCCCGCGACGAGAGCTCTGCCCGCTCGATAGCACGTCAGCTGGTCGAGCTGAATAGCGCCATCTGGAACGCTGTTGCTGAGCCATGTTTCCGTGAACACAAAAACACAACAGTCTCTTACAGTCCTCTGAGTTGAGCGTAGTAAACGAATGTAGTCCAGTTTATTGTCCCAACGAGCGTACGTTAGCCAGTACGATGGTGGGGACAGATGGCTTGTGTGGGTTAGCCGTTAGCCTAGCCCGGATACCTCCGCGCTTCCCCCTCTTCTGCTTCCTCTCACGCCGCTTGTGGCGCCTCCGCTGCGGGCGAGATGCAGTAGTGGGGGTCGATGATGGTGAAGGCCTCCGTAGCAGATCGAGATCCCGCAGCTGTTCCGCTTGCGCGGAGTTTTAACTGTAAAAATGCGGTTCTGCCGACATCGAGCAGAAACTCGCGACTGTATTTGCGCTTACAGACAGGTAGACGTGACGACAACGTGCAAAAACACTGCGACTCACAAGACAAAAAAACACGAAAACACCGTTCTGTCGGGACAGAGAGAAGCCGCTGCGTGTGGCCGCGCCGCCAAGTTGGGACACTGTACAAATTGTGAATAAAAACAGAATGCAATGATGTGGAAGTTTCAAATTTTAATATTTTATTCAGAATACAACATAGATGACATATCAAATGTTTAAACTGAGAAAATGTGCCATTTTAAGGGAAAATAAGTTGATTTTAAATTTCATGGCATCAACACATCTCAAAAAAGTTGGGACAAGGTCATATTTACCACTGTGTGGCATCCCCTCTTCTTTTTAAACAGTCTGCAAACGTCTGGGGACTGAGGAGACAAGTTGCTCAAGTTTAGGAATAGGAATGTTGTCCCATTCTTGTCTAATACAGGCTTCTAGTTGCTCAGCTGTCTTAGGTCTTCTTTGTTGCATCTTCCTCATTATGATGCACCAAATGTTTTCTATGGGTGAAAGATCTGGACTGCAGGCTGGCCATTTCAGTACCCGGATCCTTCTTCTACGCAGCCATGATGTTGTAATTGATGCAGTATGAAAGTGAAAAGTTAAAGTGAAAGTTTTGACATTTGCCAACCCATTTGGTAACCCATACTCGGAATTGGTGCTCTGCATTTAACCCATCCAAGTGCACACACACAGCAGTGAGAAGTGAACACACTGTGAACACACACCCGGAGCAGTGGGCAGCTATATATCCAGCACCCGGGGAGCAACTGTGGGTTCAGTGCATTGCTCAAGGACACTTCAGCCAGGGGTATTGATGGTGGAGCTCTTGTTTTGATGGTTGAAGAGTGCGATTTTTGTTAGCACCGAGACTCGAACCTGTGACCTTCGGGATACAAGTCCAAATCACTAACCATTGGGCCACAGCTGCCCCATGTATGTGGTCTGGCATTGTCATGTTGTAAAATGCAAGGTCTTCCCTGAAAGAGACGACGTCTGGATGGGAGCATATGTTGTTCTAGAACTTGGATATACCTTTCAGCATTGATGGTGCCTTTCCAGATGTGTAGCTGCCCATGCCACACGCACTCATGCAACCCCATACCATCAGAGATGCAGGCTTCTGAACTGAGCGCTGATAACAACTTGGGTTGTCCTTGTCCTCTTTAGTGCGGATGACATGGCGTCCCAGTTTTCCAAAAAGAATTTCAAATTTTGATTCGTCTGACCACAGAACAGTTTTCCACTTTGCCACAGTCCATTTTAAATGAGCCTTGGCCCAGAGAAAATGCCTGCGCTTCTGGATCATGTTTAGATATGGCTTCTTTTTTGGCATATAGAGTTTTAGCAGGCAATGGCGAATGGCACGGTGGATTGTGTTCATCGACAATCTTTTCTGGAAGTATTCCTGAGCCCATGTTGTGATTTCCATTACAGTAGCATTCCTGTATGTGATGCAGTGCCGTCTAAGGGCCCGAAGATCACGTGCATCCAGTATGGTTTTCCGGCCTTGACCCTTACACACAGAGATTGTTCCAGATTCTCTGAATCTTTGGATGATATTATGCACTGTAGATGATGATAACTTCAAACTCTTTGAAATTTTTCTCTGAGAAACTCCTTTCTGATATTGCTCCACTATTTTTCGCCGCAGCATTTCTCACTTTCGACATTTGATATGTTATCTATATTCTATTGTAAATAAAATATACATTTCTGAGATTTGTAAATTATCCCATTCCTTTTTTACTGTCTGTACAATCTGTACAGTGTCCCAACTTTTTTGAAATCGGGTTTGTAATAAAATCAAGAGCTTGTCAATCAGAATCAAATCAGTTTGTGAAATCTGTTTCAATGCTGTATAATACATGAGGGCTAATGTTCAGTTGGTGATTATCACAGAATAAACCCTGATGGTCTCATCATATATATATATATATATATATATATATATATATATATATATTAAGGGATATAGACATGAACGTGTAAATAATGATTGCATTATGTGAATAGAAAGAATAGTGGAGGCATGAACCCAGTATGGAAAAAAAAAAAAGATTGTGACGGCGATCAGTTATATAATTAAGAGTCATTAGACACAAATATGACTACAGTATTGACTATAATGTCAAACTGATGCTATTCTGATATCTGGAAAAGAATAGTTTTTTTTTTTTTTTTTATCTGATTTTTCAAGTGAATGGTTGCCATAAGTGTGTCATTATATATGATGTGAATAAGTGTATGGGATCATATATCATATGACGGTGTGTGCCAGGATTCTTGAGGCATGTTGAAGCAGCACTCGATCAGTGATGGGAAACGAATAGAATAAACCTGATAAGAGTAGAAACCACAGCTGATAGTTTGATGAACTGTAGAAATTGTGTGAACTGGATTGAACATTAATTAAGTATTCTCTCTATATTCAAAGCGCAAATAGAGACAATTTTTTTTTCAAGCATGATGCAGAGCGTGAAAACTAAAGGACACTTTAGTTTTATATACAGTCAAAACAAAATTAATTCAGAAACCTATAACATTTCACACATTATCACAGTTTATTCTTATTTGTTAAGATGGCGGCGCGGCCACACGCAGCGGCTTCTCTCTGTCCCGACAGAACGGTGTTTTCGTGTTTTTTGTCTTGTGAGTCGCAGTGTTTTTGCACGTTGTCGTCACGTCTACCTGTCTGTAAGCGCAAATACAGTCGCGAGTTTCTGCTCGATGTCGGCAGAACCGCATTTTTACAGTTTAAACTCCGCGCAAGCAGAACAGCTGCGGGATCTCGATCTGCTACGGAGGCCTTCACCATCATCGACCCCCACTACTGCATCTCGCCCGCAGCGGAGGCGCCACAAGCGGCGTGAGAGGAAACAGAAGAGGGGGAAGCGCGGAGGTATCCGGGCTAGGAAAAGGGCTAACCCACACAAGCCATCTGTCCCCACCATCGTACTGGCTAACGTACGCTCGTTGGACAATAAACTGGACTACATTCGTTTACTACGCTCAACTCAGAGGACTGTAAGAGACTGTTGTGTTTTTGTGTTCACGGAAACATGGCTCAGCAACAGCGTTCCAGATGGCGCCATTCAGCTCGACCAGCTGACGTGCTATCGAGCGGACAGAGCTCTCGTCGCGGGAGGAGAAAAACCCGCGGCGGCGGGCTTTGTGTTTACATCAATGACGCGTGGTGCCGCGATACTGTTGTGATCAGCAAACACTGCTCACCCCTGGTGGAGTTTATGATTATTAAGTGCCGGCCGTTCTATCTGCCGAGGGAATATACTGCTATACTGCTCATTTCAGTGTACATTCCCCCATTCAACATCACCAGCAACAGGAACGACGCACTTAATGAACTGTACCAACACATCAGTGAGCAGCAGACAGCACACACGGATGCTTTTCTCATCATAGCTGGGGATTTCAACCATGCTGACCTTAAGAGTGTGTTTCCAAAAATACACCAGCACATCAACTTTCCAACACGAGGTAATAACATTTTGGACTTTGTTTACACCACACAGAGAGGAGCTTACAAAGCCCTCCCCCTCCCCCACCTCGGAGCCTCAGATCACATCACTGTTATGCTAATGCCTGCATACAGACCACTCATTAAAGTCGCCAAACCAGTTTACAAACAGATTAAAGTGTGGCCAGAAGGATCATCAGAGATTCTTCAGGACTGCTTCACACACAACTGACTGGGACATGTTTAAACAGGCTGCCACATGCAATAACACCACTGACCTCCAGGAGTACTCAGAGACTGTTACTGCCTACATCAATAAGTGTATTGATGATGTAACGATCACAAAAACTATCACTGTCCGGGCCAACCAGAAGCCATGGATGACGGGGGAGGTCTACAGACTCCTGAAGACACGGAATGCTGCCTTCAGAGCTGGAGATGAGGTGGGCCTGAGAACAGCTAGGGCCAACCTGTCCCGCGGCATCAGAGAGGCTAAGAGACAGCACTCCAGGAGGATAGCTCACCAATTCAGCGACAGCAGAGACACTAGGAGCCTGTGGCAGGGGATACAGACCATTACGGACTACAAGCCCCCCACCACGGACCTATGACAACAACATCTCTCTGCT
The DNA here is from genome assembly GCF_018340385.1 of Cyprinus carpio. Classification (NCBI taxonomy): domain Eukaryota; kingdom Metazoa; phylum Chordata; class Actinopteri; order Cypriniformes; family Cyprinidae; genus Cyprinus; species Cyprinus carpio. Next base: position 1,409,951 of record NW_024879320.1, read on the forward strand.
GAACGAGCTGAACACCTTCTTCGCTCGCTTTGAGCAACAAAACAGCACCACTGCACAGAAGACTCCACCTCCTCCCGGCGACCAGGTGATGACTCTGACCCCAGACAGTGTGAGGAGATCCTTCAGCAGGATCAATGCCCGCAAAGCTCAGGGTCCTGACAACATCCCTGGGCGTGTACTGAAAGACTGTGCAGCAGAACTCACTGATGTCTTCACAGACATTTTTAACATCTCACTGAGTCAGGCTGTTATTCCCACATGCTTTAAAACTACCACTATCATCCCAGTCCCGAAGAAGCCATCTCCATCCTGCTTCAATGACTACCGTCCTGTTGCACTTACCCCCATCCTCATGAAGTGCTTTGAACGGCTAGTCATGCACCACATCAAGTCTGGCCCCCCCCCCCCCCCTGGACCCATTCCAGTTTGCATATCGGTCCAACCGGTCGACCGATGATGCCATCTCCACTGCCGTCCACTCAGCACTCACCCATCTGTTCATAGACTTCAGTTCAGCATTCAACACAATCATCCCTCAACAGCTCATCTACAAGCTGAGTCAGCTGGGGCTCAACACTTCGCTGTGCAACTGGCTGTTGGACTTTCTGACTGGAAGACCTCAGACAGTACGGGTCGGCCAGCAACACATCCAGCACCATCACACTGAACACTGGGGCCCCCCAAGGATGTGTGCTGAGCCCCCTCCTCTTCACTCTGCTGACCCACGACTGCACACTGTCACACAGCTCCAACCTCTTCATTAAGTTTGCGGATGACACGACTGTGGTGGGTCTCATTAGCAACAGAGATGAGACAAACTACAGGAGCGAGGTGAGCCGCCTGGCCGGGTGGTGCAGTGACAACAATCTCTCTCTGAACGTGGAGAAGACGAAGGAGATTGTTGTAGACTTCAGGAGAGCACACACTCAGCACGTTCCTCTGACCATCAAGTGTGCGACTGTGGAGAGAGTGAGCAGCACCAAGTTCCTGGGTGTGCACATCACAGAGGACCTCTTCTGGACCGACAACACTGCAGCACTGGCCAAGAAATCACAGCAGCGTCTCTACTTCCTCCGCAAACTGAGGAGAGCCAGAGCCCCCCCCCCATCATGTACACATTCTACAGAGGCACCATCGAGAGCATCCTGACGAGCTGCATCACTGTGTGGTATGGCGCCTGCAACGCGTCCTGCCGAAAGACTCTACAACGCATAGTGAGAGCAGCTGAGAAGATCATTGGTGTCTCTCTACCCTCCCTCCAGGACATTTATGGAACACGTCTCACCCGCAAAGCCCTCTGCATCACAGGTGATCCCACTCACCCATCACACAGCTTCTTCAGCCTGCTACCATCAGGGAGGAGACTGCGGAGTCTCCAGGCCAGGACCAGCAGACTGAAGGACAGCTTCATCCACCAGGCTGTCAGGAAGCTGAACTCCCTCCCGAACCTGCCCCCCCTCCCCTCTTCTTCCCCAGGCACCACTGAACTATGAACCCCCCCCCCCACACACACTTAATTATATGATGACATGCACGAGTCACTTGTGCAGCATTGGTCTGCTCACTCACCGCTCACTACCTCATTCGGCATGGAACTACCTCATCAGTCAGTTAAATAACTGCTCTTGGTCACTTGTCACTTGTCACTTTAATCAGACTTAAGATATTTTTAATAAGTGATTTTTTTGCATCACAGGAATTTATTGTTGTGTTACCTGCTGCCTTACTGGCTACGTTTGCATAGTCTGTCATTTACCTTGCGCTGCTTTATTTAACTTTAACTTTATTTTTAACTTTTATTTTTTTATTTTTTTTTTTTTTTATTTATGCCCTTATTGTATAATTGTATTCTACATTTTATATTTGATCTAGTTATTTTTTTAGGCTTTAATGTTAATGTTATCTGTATGCACCGGGGGTCTGAGAGTAACGCAATTTCGATTCTCTGTATGTATGTGACTTGACTTATTCGCTATTTAGAAAATGCTAACACAATATGACAAGAACTCAGAGTTAAACTGTGTCAGAAGAAATTCATCTTGATAATGTCAGAAAACACTTAAGCAAAACATGGTCAGGTTAAATGTCTGAATAATTTTTGGTCCCAATATTTATAAATTTTACTGGTAGTCCACTGTATGAAGAATTTTTGGGTATAATATGTCACAGTTTACTTTATTTTGCTATGCTCACTTACATAAATGAACTAGTGTCCTTCATGTTTTGTCTTAATAATTTTTGGTTTAACTTTGCATTCATACATTGAGAAGTGTATTTGTATTAGTGTCAAGCCCAGAAAATATCTGCGGGTTTTACTAATTTATTAAGCATTTTGGATTTCTATCAGAAAATTTGTGCAATGGTGATAATGTGTGAATGTTTCAAAGTTTAGAGTTGCATTTCAATAAAGTTAGATTGTGAAGAAACACTTCAATTTCAATTTCCCTTGTGTTTCCACACACAGTTACATTGCAGTCTATGGAGGTCCCCTGTTGGATAGGTAGACGTCGCTCAGAGCTTCAGCTAGATTTTGGAGATTTAATTAAATTTTTATCTATATGGGTCTGCGTTATCGTCTGGGCAGAACTATTGTTCCCAGCCACCAAAGACAGATTCGCAAATAACCTGCCTGATTTATCTCAACTGCTCTGTGTACCCATAAATACAAATGAACTAGACAAAATGACTAGCAACTATCTTCTCTAATAAATTAGAAGCTGTTGCCCCCATCAAATTGAAAAAGGTTAAAGAAAAACGCACTGTGCCATTGTACAACAGTAATACCAACTCTCTCAAGAAAGAAACTTGTAGTCTTGAGCGCAAATGGAGGAAAAACTAACTTTGAAGTTTTAAGAATTGCAAGGAAAAACAGTATGTCCAGCTTTAGACAGGTTCTAAAAACTGCCAGGGCCGAGCATATCCACAAACTCATAGAAAACAACCAAAACAATCCAAGGTTTTTATTTAGCAGAGTTGCTAGATTAACAAATAATCAGACGCCACCCGATCTAAACATTTCCTCACAGTTAAACCGTTAAGGCCTGTAGTCGTTAAGTCCTGTAATCTTGGGTTTCTTTGGAACGGGGATAATGGTGGAGCGTTTGAAGCAGGAAGGCACTTCACACAACTCCAGAGATCTGTTGAAGATCTGTAAGATGGGGGCCAGTTGGTCAGCACAGGTTTTCAGACAGGCAGGGGTTGTAACGCCATCTGGGCATGGTGCTTTTTCTTCTTTTGTTCTTCCTACAGACCTGGTGCACATCATCTTCACAAATTTGAAGAGCAGGAGGTGTGGAGAGGGGGATTGCAGGAGGTGTTAACGGTTGTGTAGAGAGATGGTCAGAATGGGTGTTGGGGGGTTTCAAATCTACAATAAAACTCATTCAGGTCGTTAGCAAGTCGTTGATTAGCCTCAGTGCAGGGGGATGGTGTCTTGTAGTTAGTGATGGCTCTCATTCCTCTCCACACTGAAGTTGAGTCGTTGGAAGTAAACTGGTAAACTTTTTTAGCATAATCTTTATAGTTCGTCCAGATCGGTGGTAGCAGCTTCAAAAACACTCCAATCGGTGAGGTCAAAACAAGCTTATAAATCCTGCTCTGTTTCGCTGATCCATCTCTTCACAATCCTTACTACAGGTTTAGCAGATTTAAGTTTCTGCTTGTAGGTTGGTATAAGATGAACCAGACAGTGATCAGACAGCCCCAAAGCTGCTCGTGGAACAGAGTGATATGCATCCTTTATTGTGGTGTAACAGTGATCCAATATATTACTGTCTCTGGTGGGACATGTAACATGCTGTCTGTATTTTGGCAGTTCACGGGAGAGATTGGCTTTTATTAAAGTCCCCAAGAATGATAAAAACGGAGTCCGGGTGTTGTTGTTCTGTCTCTGTGATCTGATCAGCGAATTTCTGTAAAGCCAGGCTTACGTGCACTTGTGGAGGAATGTAAACAGTCACCAGAACAAACAAGTAAAACTCCCACGGTGAATAGAACGGCTTGCAGTTGACAAAGAGCACTTCTAGATCTGAGCAGCACATCTTCTTTAACACAGTTACATCTGTACACCACCATTCATTGATGTAAAAGCATGTCACGCTGCCGCGCGAATTCCTGTTGATTCTGCATTGCGATCTGCTCTAAACAGCTGAAAGTCTGGCAGATGGAGCGCGCTGTTATGTGTTGTGATCTGCTGTAAGTATGTGAGATGGAGCGCGCTATTCGTGTATGTTTTAATCTGTGTTTTATGAAGGTAAATATGTTTTAGGCTTAAGCAAATCCTTGAAAAGATCTTGTGTTGTGTTCTGCCGAATGTTCAGCAGTTCTTCCCTGGTGAAACTGATTGTGTTTGTTAAACAAAAACAGGAAAAATGAACAAAAACAGTACAAACACTGGAGAGCCAAGCACTGAAGCAGCCGTGTGCGGCGCCATCGAGAGCTAACGTAGTTTCAAGGGCAGGCTTTAAGATGGTTTAGATCCTACCTGTCCTACCTGTCCTACCTGTTGTTTATTTAAATGGGGAGTCATCTCAATTATCACCAGTAAAATATGGATTGCCACAAGGATCTGTCCTAGGTCCTCTTCTATTTTCAATATACATGTTGCCCCTTGGTAATATTATTAGAAAATGCGGGATTAGTTTCCACTGTTATGCTGATGATACTCAACTATACAGGTCCTTCTCAAAAAATTTGCATATTGTGAAAAAGTTCATTATTTTCCATAATGTAATGATAAAAATTAAACTTTCATATATTTTAGATTCATTGCACACCAACTGAAATATTTCAGGTCTTTTATTGTTTTAATACTGATGATTTTGGCATACAGCTCATGAAAACCCAAAATTCCTATCTCAAAAAAATTAGCATATTTCATCCGACCAATAAAAGAAAAGTGTTTTTAATACAAAAAAAGTCAACCTTTGATTATTTATGTTCAGTTTTGCTATCCATACTTGGTCGGGAATCCTTTTGCAGAAATGACTGCTTCAATGCGGCGTGGCATGGAGGCAATCAGCCTGTGGCACTGCTGAGGTGTTATGGAGGCCCAGGATGCTTCGATAGCGGCCTTAAGCTCATCCAGAGTGTTGGGTCTTGCGTCTCTCAACTTTCTCTTCACAATATCCCACAGATTCTCTGGGGGGGGGTTCAGGTCAGGAGAGTTGGCAGGCCAATTGAGCACAGTAATACCATGGTCAGTAAACCATTTACCAGTGGTTTTGGCACTGGTGAGCAGGTGCCAGGTCGTGCTGAAAAAAGAAATCTTCATCTCCATAAAGCTTTTTCAGCAGATGGAAGCATGAAGTGCTCCAAAATCTCCTGATAGCTAGCTGCATTGACCCTGCCCTTGATCAAACACAGTGGACCAACACCAGCAGCTGACATGGCACCCCAGACCATCACTGACTGTGGGTACTTGACACTGGACTTCAGGCATTTTGGCATTTCCTTCTCCCCAGTCTTCCTCCAGACTCTGGCACCTTGATTTCCGAATGACATGCAAAATTTGCTTTCATCCGAAAAAAAAGTACTTTGGACCACTGAGCAACAGTCCAGTGATGCTTCTCTGAAGCCCAGGTCAGGCGCTTCTGCCACTGTTTCTGGTTCAAAAGCACACGCCTGTGCACGGTGGCTCTGGATGTTTCTACTCCAGACTCAGTCCACTGCTTCCGCAGGTCCCCCAAAGGTCTTGAATCGGTCCTTCTCCACAAATCTTCCTCAGGGTCCGGTCACCTCTTCTCGTTGTGCAGCGTGTTTTTTTGCCACACTTTTTCTTTCTGTGTCTTACCTCTCGCTTGAGGGTGTCAATGATGGCCTTCTGGGACAGCAGTCAGGTCGGCAGTCTTACCCATGATTGCGGTTTTGAGTAATGAACCAGGCTGGGGAGTTTTAAAAGCCTCAGGAATCTTTTGCAGGTGTTTGTTTAGAGTTAATAAGTTGATTCAGATGATTAGGTTAATAGCTCTTTTAGAGAACCTTTTCATGATATGCTAATTTTTTGAGATAGGAATTTTAGGTTTTCATGAGCTGTATGCCAAAATCATCAGTATCAAAACAATAAAAGACCTGAAATATTTCAGTTGGTGTGCAATGAATCTAAAAATATATGAAAGTTTATTTTTATCATTACATTATGGAAAATAACGAACTTTTTCACAATATGCTAATTTTTTGAGAAGGACCTGTACATCTCAACGAGACCAGATGAAACTTCTTAATTATCTAAGCTAACAGAGTGTGTTAAAAATATAAAAGATTGTATGGCCAATAATTTTCCTTGGTCATACAGATATTACTTATTGGACCAAAAAAAAAAGTAGTAAGAATATTGTAGTTTATTATTTTTTGAATATAGGGGTATATTGTTTTTTTTTCTATTGTGTAAAATATGTGTGTTATATTTTAGAGAGAATCTTGTTTTGAAAACCATATTGCCCTTGTTGCAAAAACAGCATTCTTCCATCTTAGAAACGCTGCCAAGCTACGAAACATGTTCTTAAATATTATTATTGCTTCTTAGAAACGCTGCCAAGATGACCTCTAGACTGGACTATTTGTAATGCACTGCTAGCTGGTTGTCCTGCATCCTCAATAAACAAGCTACAGGTAGTCCAAAATGCAGCGGCTAGAGTCCTTACCAGGTCAAGAAAATATGATCATATTACCCCAATACTACAGTCTCTGCACTGGCAACATTATTACTTACTTATAATGCCCTTAATGGTTTAGCTCCTGCGTACCTAACTAGTCTTCTACCACGATACAACCAAACCATCACGCTCCCTAAGGTCACAAAATGCTGGACGTTTGGTGAGTACCTAGGCTAGCAAAGTCCACTAAAAGGAGGGTAGAGCTTTTTCGCATTTGCTCCCAAACTCTGGAAAAGACTTCCTGAT
>NW_024879320.1:1416885-1468635 GCF_018340385.1 Cyprinus carpio
TCTTGAATGTAAAGCATGTCCCGCCTGGCAGCGCGAATTCCCTGTTTATTCTGCGTTTTGGATCTGCTCTAAACCGCTGAAAGGCTGGCAGATGGAGCGCGCTGTCCGGTTTTCCTCCGTCTGCGCGTCCTGCGCGTTTGATCAGCGGTTTGATTCAGCGCCGCTGCCCTCCGATAACACTGTTCCGTAAAACGCTGCAATAATTGAACTCCTTGAAAAGATCTTGTGTTTTGTTTCTGCCGAAATGTTCAGCAGTTCGTCCCTGGTGAACTGAGCGGTTTGTTACACAAAAAAACAGGAAAAATTGAACAAAACCGTACCAACCTTGAGAGCCAAGCACTGAGCAGCCGTTGCGCGGCCAGCGAGAGCTAACTTATTTCAAGGGCAGCTTAAGAATGGTTTATATGATTCCTACCTTCCTAAACCTGTCGACCTGAGTCATCTCAATTATCACCATAAAATATCCAAAATCCCTATCCTCAAAAAATTAGCATATTTTCAATCCGAACCAATAAAAGAAAAGTGTTTTTAATACAAAAAAGTCAGCCTTCAAATAATTATGTTTCAGTTATGCACTCAATACTTGGTCGGAATCCTTTTGCAGAAATGAACCTGCTTCAATGCGTGCGTGGCATGGAGGCAATCAGCCCTGTGGCACTGTGAGTGTGTTATGGAGGCCCAGGATGCTTCGATAGCGGCCTTAAGCTCATCCAGAGTGTTGGGTCCTTGCGTTTCTCAACTTTCTCTTCACAATATCCCACAGATTCTCTATGGGGTTCAGGTCAGGAGGAAGTTTGGCAGGCCAATTGAGCACAGTAATACCATGGGTCAGTAAACCATTTACCAGTGGGTTTTGGCACTGTGAGCAGGTGCCAGGTGGACGAACCAGTCGTGCTGAAAACGAAATCTTCATCTCCATAAAGCTTTTCAGCAGATGGAAGCATGAAAGTGCTCCAAAATCTCCTGATAGCTAGCTGCATTGAACCCTGCCCTTGATAAGACACAGTGGACCAACACCAGCAGCTGACATGGCACCCCCAGACCATCACACTGACTGTGGGGTACTTGACACTGGACTTCAGGCATTTTGGCACATTTCCTTCTCCCCCAGTCTTCCTCCAGACTCTGGCACGTTTGATTTCCGAATGACCATGCAAAATTTGCTTTCATCCGAAAAAAGTACTTTGGACCACTGAGCAACAGTCCAGTGCTGCTTCTCTGTAAGCCCAGGTCAGGCGCTTCTGCCGCTGTTTCTGGTTCAAAAGCACACGCCTGTGCACGGTGGCTCTGGATGTTTTCTACTCCAGACCCCTCAGTCCACTGCTTCCGCAGGTCCCCCCAAGGTCTGGAATCGGTCCTTCTCCCACAATCTTCCTCAGGGTCGCCGGTCACCTCTTCTCGTTGTGCAGCGTTTTTTGCCACACTTTTTCCTTCCCACAGACTTTCCCACTGAGGGTCCGCTTGATAACAGCACTCTGGGAACAGCCTATTCATTCAGAAATCTGTGTGTTCTTCTGTGTCTTACCCTCTCGCTTGGGGGTGTCAATGATGGCGCTTCTGGACAGCGTCAGGTCGGCAGTCTTACCCATGATTGCGGTTTTGAGTAATGAACCAGGCTGGAGTTTTTAAAAGCCTCAGGAAATCTTTTGCAGGTGTTTTTAGTTAATTAGTTGATTCAGATGATTAGGTTAATAGCTCGTTTAGAGAACCGTTTCATGATTGCTAATTTTTTGAGATAGGAATTTGGGGTTTTCATGAGCTGTATGCCAAAATCATCAGTATGGAAAACAATAAAAGACCTGAAATATTTCAGTTGGTGTGCAATGAATCTAACAAATATATGAAAGTTTAATTTTTATCATACATTTGAAATAACGAACTTTTTTCACAATATGCAATTTTTGAGAAGGACCTGTAATCTCACGAGCCCCAGATGAACTTCTTAATTATCTAAGGCTAACAGAGTGTGTTAAAAATATAAAAGATTGTATGCCAAAATTTTCCTTGTCTACAGCTATTACTTATTGGACCAACAAAAAAGGACACAGAATCTCGTAGATTACAATTTGGCAACTAGAAATACGGATATACGGTTACTTCCTCTACTGTCAACAATCTGGTTGATATATTCGCAAGGCCACTTGTTCTTTTGAAACCTATGTCCCTTGTTTGTCAAAAACAGCATCTTCCATCTTAGAAACGCTGCCCAGCTAAGAAACTTTCCCTGTTTCTGATGCCGAAAAGCTAGTTCAATGGCATTCATGACCTCTAGACTGACTTTGTAATGCACTGCTAGCTGGTTGTCCTGCATGCCCAATAAACAAGCTACAGGTAGTCCAAAATGCAGCTGCTAGAGTCCTTACCAGGTCAAGAAAATATGGATCACCCCAATACCCCAATCTCTGCACTGGCTTCCTAATTAATTTTCAGATCAGTTACAAAAATATTATTACTTACTTATAAGGCCCTTAATGGTTTAGCTCCCTCGTGCATCTAACTAGTCTTCTACCACGCTTATAACCCATCACGCCCCTAAGGTCACAAAACGCTGGACTTTTGGTAGTACCCCAGGATAGCAAAGTCCACTAAAAGGAGGTAGAGCTTTTTCGCGATTTGGCTCCCAAACTCTGGAATAGCCTTCCTGATAATGTTCGGGGTCTGCAGGACACACTCTCTCTGTTTAAATCTAGATTAAAAACACATCTTTTGCCAAGCATTCAAATAATGCATCTCATAATTTTGGACTGCAGTTATATCTGGATCAAATGCATTATTATTCTTAGCTTGGGTTAAATAAACTAATTAATTTTACTTGGCTGGAACACAGCAGCCATACCCTATTATGTAATTTACACAAGCTCCGTCTGGATCCAGAACCCCTGAGAAGAGATGATTCAACCCCTCAGAGGACCGCAGTTGATGCGAACCCAGAGACAACATACAGAACTACCACTGTTTGCTATAAGTTTGATTGCATCATATCGTAAATTGCGTTAATAGTGTTCTTGTCTGTTTGATTTACGTCTTTGATTATTTTTCTGTAACATTTCTGCCATATGAACATAAACTGACAGTCACCACGTGATAAGCTACTACCTAATATGTGTAGAAGAACGTAATTATTTTTTTAAAGTTGCTGTTGCAACGATTTGTATCATAAAACATTGCTATACAAATATACTTTGAATTTGAATTGTAGCTCTTGGGGATCCAGTCCAAACCATCAGTGACTCTAACAGTGATGTTATATCAGCACTGCTTCTCGCGGGCCGACGGGACCCAGACACTACACCTGCTATGCTATACTACATGACCTCCATATGAACAGCCGAGGCAAGCACCCACTACACTCACAACTCATTAGGAATACAGCGAAGTTCTCGGCTGTGCTCGTTACATTAAACTGAGGTGTGACTTTGAGTTTTTAATACCAATACTGTTAAACGTGTATCTGGACACACATCCAAAAACAGGAGTTGTGGTGAGGAGCATGTTTGATGTGAACGGGCGTGTATCAGGACGTCCATCACGGGGGTGGAAGTCAGTGGTTCAATTAGTCCTCCATAAGCCATCGGAAGATTCCTCTCAATCTCTGCATCAAGTAGAAAAGCTGGCCTCAATCACCATAGGTTGCTAACCTGCCCATGGCGCGGGGGGCGGCCCCGGCGCGACCGATCGCTGTCCTGCGTTTGGACCAAATGTCGTATGAGGTAATTACAGAAGTGTCTGATGAAAGGGAACTGTGACCCAGATTCGCCTCGATGTGTTCACTGGTGCGTGCGCCATCCAGACCATGAACCCGATGACAAGTGGTGTCTTTCATGAGGTGAGGATGGTGATGCGTTATCCGCAGAAAGATACACTACGCACTATAACACAAGCAACTGCATGGGACACGGTTTTAGTGAAATCATTTAGTGCTAAAAAGCATTACAAGATACACAATATCAAGTCTCATTTTTGTACAAAAAGCGCACAAACACACTTTTAAATAGGTACAGGATAACGTGCAAAAACACAGATGCAAGTGCTTGAATATAAGACAGTGGATGATGCTGATGTCTCGCGGTGATTCATCTAAGCAACTGATCCGAGTAAACTTTGAGCTAAATGACTTCAGTCATCAGCTGATTTGGCTGATTTCTTCAGAAACTCGTGTTGCACATTTCCCCACATTTTACAGCCGTCAACACTTCAACTGATTCATTGTTCCAGTCTAAATTTCCGCAGAGCGAACAATGAGGGCACGGACGGGCGAAAGAAAAAGGAATGAACGATAATGGCAAATAGGAGTTAGATAAAAGAGGCCTGTTGACTGGTGAGAGTCCTGCTTGAGGGCTAGTAATCTTTCGCTGCGAGCTCCATTTCTGCATGGATGCGGTGAGATTGGGTAGAATCTGGGTATATGAGGGCAGTATTAAAGGGAATTCATGTCCATTGTGCATTGCACCCTGTGTTATATGGGGAGCGACCTGAGGCCGCTTGCACTCCTCTTTCTAGCCACCGGGGCCATTCATAATTCACCGAGAGATGGTAGCGCGAAACCCGGGCCTTGCAACGGACTGGCAGTTAAATTTGTCAAAAACACTGGAACAAGAATCAACCCTGTCTTCCTAATGGGAGTCCAATCTCAGCCCACTCTAGCAGCTGCCAAGCTGGGTGAACACATTTCAGCTCCGGAGCGCAGCTGGACCGGCTCTCAATGCAGCTCTCCCAGCTTACACGCCAAAGAGCCAGAAGAAAGGTAATTTTATTTAGTGGACTCTTTCATACATGCGCTGGCAGAGATTTGTGGGAGCGGCAGTGAGGCTTCAGTCTGTCTAGCAGTACTGATGTGTTCCCTCCTCGAATGGCAGCCCCACGCTGTAAACCCAGCCCTGAACAGAAGAACTTCAACATCAGATGTCTGATTCCACCACAGCTAATGTTTTTAAAGCAAACTACTTGAAAGCAACAAGGGACGACGTGGAAGTCTGTTGTCTAGACAAACAAAGATGTGCTGAGGCAACTTTTATCAAACACTTCAAGACCTCCAGACAAATCTGTGCTGCGATTTGATCCGCTGTGGGAAGTTTGCAGTCGTGGTCCTGCTGCACTGTTATGTTAAAGTTAGCCTTTTTCATGGCTCATCTGTAATATCTAGAGCCTCGGACAAAAGCAGAGCAGGGTCCGCGTGTCTTTTTCTGTGATGGAGAAATGTTACCAGTACACTGGACTTAGAGATGAACGCAAGCGCTCTCCTGATCAATATGGCCTCTGTCTGGATCAGCATTATCTGCAGCAGTGAACACAGCAGGAGGAGCGATCCACTGGGAAATTAAGTATTCTGACCAAGACTGGTCAAACCCACGTCAACACACAAAAAAGAAAAAAAAAAGAAAGTACTGGGACTGAAGTTTTTTAGGGTTTCAGGGGCTCACAGCCTCACATGCTCGGACTCACCTAAGTAAAAAAAATAAGACTTTTTAAATGTAAAGTATAAACGCTCAATAGTGTCTTCAAATATTCTAATGTTTTACACTTATCATCAATGAAATCAGGTGATGAGAAGCATTTGGTGTTTCAAAATTTGATTTGAATTCTTGGGGTCATGATCCAACAATATGTCATTTACAGATATCCTCATTCAGACCGGTTCTGGTTTCACTGGTATTGGTCGGAGCGTCGGACGTTCCCAGTGGGAGCGAGGGAGACCTTCTCCATATTAGACGCTGTTTTTTTAAATTACAGCACATGCGACACTGCAAAAAGCAAATACTCCAAAAGTGTGAAGTGGCGCAGCTGATGAATGAAGGTGTGCTGTACCATGATGTGAAGTGATAAACAGCACAAGTCTTTTGATATATTCATGTGATGTGACTCAGAACTGTGTTATTCAGTCATGTGATATGAGAACAGTAAAGGTTCTGTAGTGATTCTGGCTGAAATCAGCCGCTGACCATGTGAACTGGAAAATGGCTAATACACTTAACTACAAGCTTTATCAATCAGCACCATGGTATTTTAACTTGCAGTTATTAACACTGTACAGATGCCTATGGTCCATTAATTATTTTAAATATTAAATGGATATTTTACTTTTATCATATGATACCCTTCATTTCACTGCTACAAACTGATGGCCCCGATAGACGTTATAAACCATGCTAATGCACTTCCATTAATGCAACAAGGTTTCTAGTCTAATGCAAAGAATGTGGTGGTCAATAGTGTCGAAAAGCAGCACCTAAGATCAAACGCACTAATCGAGAGATCACACCACGATCAGATGATAAGAGCAGGTCTTTGTAACCTACGAGAGCAAGTCCTCAGTACTATGATGCACGTCTAAATCCTGACTGAAACAATGCCTCACAGATACCATTTTTCTCTAAGAGAATATAATTTTGCGGATACTCCCTTTTCTAGTGCTGGACAGAAAGGGAGATTCAAGATTCGGTCTGTAATTAAATAGTTTTGTTCTTGGGGCAAGTTGAGTTTTTTTTGATGAGAGTCTTAATAAAAAGCCAGTGTATGAATGAATTAATATAAGTCAGAAGAGGATCTATGACTTCTGGAAGCACCTCTTTTAGGGGCTTAGATGGAATAGGGTCTAACATACATGGTGTTGTTTTAGATTGATTTAACAGTTTAATACAATTCTTCCTCTCCTATGAGAAAGATGGAACTTGTTCCTCAGGGGATCTATAGTGCACTGTTGATGCGATACTGTAGCTCGGCTCAGGTACAGTTTTATCTCTAATAGTATCGATCTTGGGTCTAGGGTCTCTTGTTTGGTCTCATACTTGCCAAGATGGCGCCAGTGTACCTGTCGGCATGCTGTCTCTCACTGTCTGATGTACCTGTTGCACCTGCTCGTCCTGCTCGTCTGGCATCTGTGCTGTTAATATTTTCCATGGTGGCGCACTGGTGTCATGTAGACTCAGTGTTGACCTATGATCGCCAAGTTTTGCTCACATCAAAAACTGTATGGGATCTCATCATTTTTGTCCTGCTCTGTATTCTCCCCCTCGCTTTCAATCCATCGTTCAACCAACCCGTGTTAGTTGTGCGCTCACCTGTTAACTATTACCATTGCTGCAGCTCCTCTTGTAAGGAAGCGCCGCGAGGAAATCGTGGTGGTGTTCGAGTGAGAATCAGACGGTCAATTGCCTCCTCCATACAGTCAGCGGAGTTTCCCCCTTCGGCGACGCGTCATGGGATTATAGATTTACATTTACATTACATTTAATCATTTTAGTAAGACGCTTTTTATCCAAAGCGACTTTTACAAATGAGAAACAGTAGAAACAATCAGATCAACAAGAGAACAACAAACGGTATATCAAGTGCTTATGACAAGTCTCAGTTTATGCCCCTTTCACACTGCACGTCGGACCCGTCAATTGCCGGAACATTGCCGGGTCGACTTCTGTGCTGAAAGCAAACACGTCCCGGGATTGATTCCGGGATTGAACCAGTGTCGGGACCTAGTAACATTGCCGGGTTCAGTCCCGGAACGAGCGCTGTCTGAACGAAAGCCAGAACTAATGCCGTGTCGTAGGGATGACGCGCGTTGTCGCGCGACTCTTTTAGCGGGTGTTTTGAAGGCAGATCAACGTTCGCGATGAAACAAATATGTGCAAACTGTAACGAAGCAGAGATCAGTTTAGTTTCCTCACTTTCAGCGATGACGCTGAGATCGTTCACCAGCTTTAAGTGAACGTTAACGTGCCTAAGCGTTTTCGACTCGTACATTACAACGTCACACCCTGATTATCACGTGTCTTCAGCGGGACCTTTACGGGTTGGTTGTGAACACACGCACATATACCGGGTAATCACTGGCAGTGTGAAAGTGCAAAATCTAGCGACCCGGGTACAAATGCCGGGATACATTACCCGTGTATTTGCCGGAATCGCAGTGTGAAAGGGGCTTTAGTCTAGTACATAACACGTAGCCAGGTTTTTTTTTTTGTTTTTTTTAAAGAATATGATAGACAAGAAAAAGAAAAAGTAAGTACTAGTATTAGTTGGTTAAGTGCAGGCGAAAAAAGATGAGTCTTTAGATGTTTTTTGAAAAAATGAGTAAAGACTCAGCTGTTCGAATCGGGAGGTCATTCCCACCAGCTGGGCGCAGTCCAGGAAAAAGTCCGTGAGAGTGATTTTGAACCTCTTTGGGATGGCACCACAAGGCGTTGTTCACTTGCAGAGCGCAAACTTCTGGAGGGCGCATAAGATTGAACTAATGAGCTTAGGTATGTTGGCGCCGTGTTAGTGGTCGTCTTGTAGGCAAGCATCAGTACCTTGAATTTAATGCGAGTGACTACTGGTAGCCAGTGTACCCTGATGAGGAAGAGGAGTAACATGAGCTGTTTTTTGGCTCATTGAAGACAACCCTCGCTGCTGCATTCTGGATCAGTTGTAGAGGCTTGATAGTACATGCAGGAAGGCCCGCCAGGAGAGCATTACAATAGTCCAGCCTGGGAGAGAACAAGAGCTTGGACAAGAAGTTGGGTGGCTTGCTCTGACAGGAAGGGTCCTAATCTTCCTAATGTTGTATAAGGCAAACCTGCAGGATCGGGCCGATGTAGCAATATGGTCTGTGAAGCTTAACTGGCCATTCATCACAACTCCAAGGTTCCTGGCTGTCCTGGAAGTAGTTATGGTTGACGAACCCAGCTGTATAGAGAAGTTGTGCATGAAACGATGGGTTAGCTGGAACCACCAGCAGTTCAGTCTTAGTAAGGTTCAAGCTAGTGAAGCTGATGGTCATTCATCCAGCTAGAGAAATGTCACTCAGGCCAGGCTGAAATGCGAGCAACTACCGTCGGGTCAATCTGGTTGGAATGAGAAGTAGAGTTGAGTGTCATCAGCGTAGCAGTGATAGGAAAAGCCATGCTTCTGAATGACAGATCCTAATGACGTCATGTAGATGGAGAAGAGAAGCGGTCCAAGTACTGAGCCTTGAGGAACCCCAGTAGCAAGTTGTTGTGACTTAGAAACTTCACCCCTCCAAGACACCATGAAGGATCTATCAGAAAGGTAGGAGTTAAGCCACTGGAGTGCAGTTCCAGAGATGCCCATCTTTCTGAGGGTGGACAGGAGAATCTGGTGATTAACGGTGTCAAAAGCAGCAGACAGGTCCAGCAAAATGAGTACTGAGGATTTTGAAGGCTGCTCTTGCCAGTCGCAGGGCTTCAGTAACCGAGAGCAGGGCAGTCTCAGTTGAGTGGCCACTTTTGAAGCCAGATTGGTTGCTGTCCAGGAGGTGGTTCTGTACAAGAAACATAGAGAGCTGGTTGAACACAGCTTGTTCAAGTGTCTTTGCAATGAATGGAAGAAGGGATACCGGTCTGTAGTTTTCTAGAAGTGCTGGATTTAGAGATGGTTTCTTCAGCAGTGGGCTTACGAGAGCCGTCTTAAATGCTGAGGGAAATGTTCCAGAGTGAAGAGAGGAGTTGATAATGTGAGTAAGTGAAGGTATAACTGAAGAAGAAATCAACTTGAAGGAGGTGAGAGGGGGATCTGATCAAGTGGGCATAAGTAGTAGGATGACTGGACAGGATAAGTTTGGAAACGTCCAGTCTCTGAGAGTTGAGAGAGAAGGAGGAGAGAGAGTGTGCATTAGTCGTTGTGAAGTTATCCCTCAGTCTCTGGGTGTGGAGAATTGGTCGCTGATTGTTTCTTGTCTTATTTTGCGAAGAAAACTGCAAAGTCGTCAGCTGTGTGAAGAGTCGATGGAGGAGGAGGTGGAGGCGGATTAAAGAAGAGAAGGAGAAGGTTTTGAAGAGTGTCCCGAGCGTCACACCAGTTGTTAATTTTGTCATGGTAGTATGATGTTTTAGCAGTGAAGACGTTTGCAGAGAAGGAAGCGAGGGAGAGGGAACTGATACCATGAAGGTCGGTAAAAGTTTCTTGATTTATGCCATTTCCTCTCCTGCATGCCCAGGTTTAGAGCGATGTTCACGAGGAGAACATCGGACCAGCCAGGGGGCAGATGGGGTGGAGCGTACGCGGTCTAGACGATAGTGGGCAAAAGTTGTCCAAGAAAGACAAGAGGTTAGAGTGGAGCAAAAAGTGTGTCATGTAGCGCTGTTGTTCGTGTCCAGAGCTGAAAACTGTGAGAGTGAAGGGAAGTTGAGGATGAAACCACAGAGGATAGGCGAGATGGAGAGAGTGAGAGTGACGTAGGTTTCGTCGAAAGGTGACCTGCGTTGGAGGCGTGTCAATGCCGCTTCAGGAGGGTAAGTGCTAGGTTAGCAGTAATGAGGAAGTGGTCCTGAGGTGTGCAGTGGAGGCAACTAAAGAAGTTGTCCACTACAGGCAACCCGCTGCAGTGTAGATGATGTCCAGTTGGTTTGCCTGATTTGTGGAGTGGCTGTAGTAGACACTTTTCGCTTGAGATCAAATGGCGAGCAGGTGTGTGCAAAGTCCAGCAGTACAGGGTTTTATCTGGGTGGATGTTGGGGAGTCGCAAGCAGTACCAGAGGTACCATCTTCAGGTACTCCTCTGGTACTATGTTTTTCATCTGCCTATTTTCGGACTTCTCTGGCTCGTCAATCTGCTCTGCTCTAGATCCGCAGTTAGCAACAGAGGAATAAACTTTTCAAATCTTTGCCAACTAGATTTTTGTTCAAATGGATCTGCCCTCATTACCTAAATATCATCTGAATATGGCTCTAGTAAATGCTAGGTCTGTGTGCAAAAAACTTTTATTTTAAATGACTTTTCTACCAGTCATGATTTGGATATTTTATTTTTGACAGAGAGACTTGGGCCAGTGCTGGTGATCGACAGTCTTCGAGGAACTCTGTCCGCCTACCTATAGTTTTTATTAGTACCCCTAGGTCTGCTGGCAAGGCGATGGGGTTGCTATGGTTTTTAAACACACTTAACGCACGGAGAGTTTCCGCTAAGGCTTATTCGTCATTTGAGGTTCAGTGCCATGTTAGAATGTACCTCTTCCACTTTTATTCTGTGCCTTGATTTATAGGCCACCTAACCTGAACAGTGCTTTTATTAGCTTATTTTATAACTTTATTTTGCCTTTGTATGACCGTATGTTAATTTTTTTAGGTGACTTTAATGTACATTTATGCTGCCCAGGTCGACCCCTTTGTTGCTGAATTCGTAATGTCTCGGATTCCTTTGTCTAAGTCAACACATAAATCAAGCAACATATTCTTGGTCATACTCTCGACCTTATATTGTCATATGGGACATAACATAATGTTAATATTGAAAATGCTACCTTCTCTCTGATCACAAGCCAATTGTTTTAATGTCCCTGTTGAAAGCTCTGCTGTACAATTCACACCTATTGGCTACTGCTCCCGCTTTATAAACTCACCTACTGCTTCAGTTTAGTGAATGTTATCTAGCGCTAATGTGCTGTTGAATCATCTATCTTAAATGCTGCCGAGTCTTCCTCTGGCTGGTCTGCGTGCTGGGCCCGATGACTTTTGATTACTCAACTTTACTGTACATTTATTTTATAATACATTTTGTTTTCCAAAAAAACATTTTTAGATGCCAGTGCAACCCTTATTTTTTGGAAACCCTCAAACTGAAACCCACCAAACAAAAATCTTAAATTATAAATATCAGAATAGAAGGCTTGATGATAATACTTGTTCTCTCTCAGACAGGCCTGTCGTAAAGCGGAGCGGAAATGGAAGCATGATCGTTTTAACTGTCTCCTTTGAGATTTTTAAAGACTGTTCAAGTTTCAGCATGCTGCAAAATTAGCTAGATCAAGGTATTTTTCTGATTTAATTGCCACACATCTTCATAGGCCTAAGATTTTATTTACCACTATTAATTCAATAATTAATCTGAGTGGCCAATTTTCATGGGGAACCCTCGGCTGAACTTTGTGAGAAATTTTTAACCCATCATCTTTGGATGCTGGGTTATGCCAAATTGTTTTAAAAGCATGCTGTTGTTCAACCTTTGCTTAAGAAACAGGGTTTGGATGAGGGTTCTTTAAATAATTATCGGCCCCTCCCTCCGGGGCCGTACTTATGTGTGAACTTTAAAAAAAAAAAATTCTGACAAAGTGATAGCTATTGTTTCTTTTCTATCTGTTCTCTATCATCTTTCTGTTTCTTTTCTTTCTCAACTATCTGTTCTTGGAACATACCCGTTTCTTCTGTTCTCCCTGTTCTTCTTCTGTTCCCGTTCTTCTCTTTCTTTTTTTAACTCTGTGTTCCTTTTCTTCCTGTTCTTTTCTTCTTTTTGTTCTGTTTTCCTAGGCTGCCTTTTCTGCTGTCCCTGTTCTTTTCTTTTTCCCCTTTCTTGTTTTTTCCTGATCTGTTTCTTCTCTTTTCTTCCCTCC
Organism: Cyprinus carpio; assembly: GCF_018340385.1. Lineage (NCBI taxonomy): Eukaryota > Metazoa > Chordata > Actinopteri > Cypriniformes > Cyprinidae > Cyprinus > Cyprinus carpio. The sequence goes on from NW_024879320.1 coordinate 1,429,206, forward strand.
ATCTTTCTTCTTTCTTTCTTACTTATCCCTGGTCTTCCCTGTTCTTGCTAGATCCTGTCAGCTACTGTTCTTTTTTTCTCTTTTTAATCTGTTCTTCGTCGATCCTCTGTTCTCGGGTCTAACTACTATTCTGTCTTTCTTTTTCTGTCTCTTGTACTGTCTTTCCTTTTCTTAGCTAGCTGTTCTTTTTTTCTTTTTTCTGATCGTCTGTTCTTTTTTCTTTCTTCTGTTTTCTGTTTTCTTTTCTCTTTTCAATATCTGTTCTTTCTTCTAAAATCCCTGTGTTTATTCTCTTTTCCTCATTTCTTATTCTGTTCTTTTTTCTCTATCTTGTTCTCGCCAAACTTGCTTCTTTTCTTTTTTTTCCTTCACTTTTGGTTAGTAACTGGTTCTTCACTTTTTTCTTTTACGTTATAACTTTTTTTTTCCCAAAGTCTTACTTTGAATATGGTTCGGGCTATTCCGTGTTTATGTTGGCACTTTCTGGCTACTTCGCCAATTTTGATATAAATTGTCTACTTACTATATACTCATTCTACCTACTAATACTACGACCCACTATACTTACGCTTGTTGGGTTATGCGCTACTCTTTACTCCGGTAATGTCTTTAAATAGTTGTCTCACAATCAACATTCAGATCATCAACAGCTGTTTCGTTCTTTAAGGATTATTCTGGAAAAGCTAGCCGCTAGCTAGCCGAGCCATCAGGCAGCCAGGCCTAAGTCGCAAAGAGAGAGCCTTAGCGAAGATAGATAGCAGCCTAGAAAAGCTATCACCGAAGAAAAGCCCTAGAGAGAAAAGCCGCTTTTTTTTTATTTTTTTTTTTTTTTTTAACTTTTTTTTTTTTTTTTGTTTTTTTTTTTTTTTTTTTCCACTTCTACGTCGCCAGTTGCAAAGAGAGCCAGGGCTTAAAATTGGCCCGTTGGGGGGCGGGGCTAATCAGCCTCGGGCCACTAGCACGAGGCCAAAATAGAAGATAAAGCGCTGTGTTTCCACTTAGGGGGCCTATAAGCGCTTCTCGTGCTTCTAAGCCCTGCATGCTGGCTTCCCTTTCCACTCCACTATCTTTTTTTCTCAAGAGGCTGAAAACATATCTTTTTTCTCCCCAGAGGCATTTTCATCTCATCTTAGGTACTGTGTGTTTTTTTTTATTGTCTTCCATGACTTGTTTTTATTTCTTATTTTATTTTTATTTATTATTATTGTTTTTTTAATACTCTGTTCAGCACTTTGGTCCATTACACTGTGTTTAAATGTGCTATATTAAATAAACCTTACCTTACTTACTTTGCCACAAGTAAAAGTAGTTCATAAAGTCAGTAACCTCTTTTTCCACTGTCCCGGACCATTGCACGAGGCAGAGTTTAAAATGGGCCGGGCTAGGGAATAACAACCTGGGGAACCACCTTTAGTAACGAGGCCAGAAAATTAACTAATGTATTTCCACAGTGGGACCCAACTAAGCTCCACTGCGTTTCACTAAAACCTGCCCTTTACAACGCCTCTCAGGCAACAGATCGCATCGCCAATCCATTCATTTCACCAACAAAGAGAAGTATCACGAAAACCAATGAGAAATAAATCACTGGAACATCATGAGCGCGATCTAACAGCGACACCACGATAACAGCGGTCTTTTTGTTTGCATGCTTTGTTTAATATTTAAATTCAAAAGCTTGTCGATGTTTTACTATAAGTGATACATTGAGCATAATGAATTAATTTATCAGAGGCTTGAAATTTGTCACAGAAATAAATGTATTTCTATTATTATTTATTTATTTATTAATAAATTTATTTTTAACGCTTAAGCGTTATGAAAATAGCCTGCTTATTCCATCGAGACCGTTTCTGTTTATTTGTAAATTTATTATTTTTTAATGTCTTTTGTTTTTTAATGAGATAGGATAAAGACGAGACTTATGACAGATAAAATATGTTAATAAATAAATACCACGATTGTGATAGAGAATAAGCAGCTGATGATCTGATTTCGCTTCAAGTAGTCCGCATTTACCATGTTTAGTATAGTAACGCAATACCTCAAGCGCGTAGCAGGCTTTTTTGCACTTCGACTTATAAATATTTCTGCCTTTTATGGTGATTAGTCTCCTCATGGGTTGGGGATTTGTTCTCTCCAGTAGACGGGGGCAAAACATCCCTCCGCCTTGTTTCCTTAACACATGTCACTCCTAGGTACTAGTAAGATGCCTACTTAGAACTCCAACTCCTCCATACACCTCTAACTTTGTTCATACCCACAACATGTAAACTCGAAATCAGTGAGTGTCAGCTTTATCTCCTATCCCTCTAACCCTCCTAGCTGCGCCAGCTTGGGCAGTCCTCCTTATCGACTAGCCAAGAATCACCCGCGCGCTTTCGCCCCGCGCTGAATATCACCTTGATGTATTCGATCAAAGCCCCGGACAAAAATAGTGAAATGAAATGATGACTTGCCCTGCAGCCAGGGAGCTAGCCTCACCCAGCGCTTACGCCCCCATGACGACGTTCAGCAATATGGACCATATACTGACCGTTGTGCAAAGAGTTAGTGAGACGTGTTTCCGATAAAACAACAACAAAACAAACCACACAAAAAGAAAACAAAAACAAAACACACCAATAAATACTGACCCGGGTGCGCCTATTTTGTTTGGTGCCACTAAAGACCGATGCCTACCGCTTTTGGCCCCGACCGTTGCAACTGCGTCTATTGTTGGCTGTAATCCCTTTTTTTTTTGGTTTGTTTTTTTTTTATGGGTTTTTTTTATTATTTAGTTTTTCCCAACTTTTTTTTTTTTAGTTTTTTTTTCCACTTAGTTTTTTTTACCTACCTGTTTTTTAGCTTTTGCTTTTATAATGCTTTCTTGTTAGGATTGATTTAGGATAGGGGTTAGGGAGCGATTTTAGGCTAGGATAGACGGTTTACGTGCCCGACCACGCGCCTGTATGAGGCCCACGAAGGTTGTAGCCCTGTCCGCTATAGCGCAAGACAGATCGAAATTATACGCCCTCTAGTTTGTGTTTCCCTCCATCTGCCCGCCTCCAATTTTCCGGGCTGCATCTCTTTACGGGTGCGAGTGTGACTTCATTCAATACCACTGGTTGTTCGGTTGTGTTTCATGTCAGACTGTTTTCCTTAACCTTCCTTAATCGTAAAGGATGCAACTGTATTTAAATGCCGAGAAAAGAGAGAGTCACATCTACAAGTTTCTTTTACATTAATCAAGTTGTTTATCTAGTTTCTAGATATAAAAAGTTTGCCCCAAAACTTAAAAATAATGAGCCATCTGAGATTCATCACTTGATCCGCATAATTTACACACCATTCAACCTTCACATTTATGCTTTGGGCCAGACGGGCTTTTATTCCCACAGCAACTTACCGAGTGCATCTCATGGGATAATAATTTTTTGTTTACCATGCTGTTCCCCTGCGGAAGACTCCAACTCCAACAATTTTTTTTTTTGCGCTGAACTAACTGCAATGACACTGAATGCTCTAATATAATTAAAGCTCACTGCCACCGGACCAATAACATTCAATTGTCCATAGTGACAGGAATTAATCTAGAGTATGGTTTTGACAATTAGTTGGTCCTAGATACGTGTTGTCTAAGCCCCAATAAGTTTAGGAATTTCTATAAAACAATTGTTATAAATTGAAGCACAAGAAGCCCACCAATCCCCCCCCTTTAACCTTTGGACGGCCGGCTCATTTTTATCCAGTAACTCTTGGGTGGGGGGTAGACCATCATTTACAAATATGATAATCATCAGGTTTTATCCTGTTCTGTCACAAGCACATCTCGGTTTATGACAGTGATCAAATCATTTACAAAAGTGCTTATCGTAGAAAGGGACCTGATATTCAATAAAACCACAGTGTTAAATCATAAGTGTTTATAGTTATATCCATAATTGGATCTGTTTTTTATTTGTTGAAACCTCATTAAATTGTTTACTCTAATTGGTTTGGATATTTATTTTTTTTGTATTTTCTAGTTTCAGGGAAACAGACACAGTCTCTATAGTGTGATATCTAGGTGAAATGCGTCTCTGGGTGCTGAGAATTAAACTGACTCATAGTGACGTGGAGGACCACGGCTAGCAGCACGCTGGTTTTAGGCCATCTGTCGCTTCCTGACCTGGGCCCCAGTTAATCAAGTACAACTCTAAGACTATTTTCCATATTTCTAGTACAAGAAAGTTCAGCACCACCGGCCAGGCGGGCTGCATACCATCCTCTTTTCAACAGGTTTATACCTAGTTTAGAAAGGTTCGATCTTTTCCCCCTCTGTTTTTTTTTTTTTGTTTACCAAATTCCCATTGTTTCTTATTTTTTAATTACAATTATAGTAAACCTTGTGGGGTTTTAAAGGCGGGCCTCAATTGTGGACTCTTACTAATGACCAGTCCTCCTAACCTCTGGATTCTTGTAGAACTAATAGTAAATGTCATTAGCCCAAAGCTACAATATAAACAAATAAGCTTTAACAGCTTCTTTTCTCTCTTAATGCTAATTTCTAATTCCTTTAATGGAAGTACAATTTTTAATTCAATAAAGTCTGATTAAGATAAACATCAGTGTCTTATCTAACACAGGTGTTCGATTTACAGATATTAACAGTTTCTTAAAGGGATAGTTTCAGCACCAAAACTGAAAATAAAATCAAGAATATTACCTCCCATCATGTCATTCCCAGAACCTGGTAATGAAAGTATTTCTTTTGTGGAAAATAAAAGAAGCATTTTGGAGAAAAATCAAGGGTCACTCAAAATGGTTTGGTAACATTACTACGAAAAATCTTCCCTCGATTGTGTTTTCCACAGAAGAACAGTCAGTTCAATAGTTGGGGCTTTGCCATCTGCCAGCATAAGGCTGTGAACACATGTGTCCCTATAGTGAGACAGGTGGGGGGGTGATAGAGTGTAGATAGCATGTGATTGGTGATCTTTTATATTTTTCCAAACCTGACAGCAATGACTGCCTCCTTAGATGACCGACTGTGGCGGTTCAATTAAAAGTTACGATCACTATCATCATCTATGTGCTGTGTGTTCATCGGAAAAGTGGTTGCGAATTTAATGAAACAACTCAAGTGAGCTAGCACCTCCCCTCATAACAGTATGAATATAATGCCACTATTGTAATACATAGGTATACGGGGGGGGGGGGCGTGAAAACTTGTGTAGCAAGGTGGGGGCGAATCCTAACTCACAGAGAGACCTGAATCTAATTTTTTAAAAATTATAGTGCTCCACAACATACTGTCTACTTTGGACTTTCGCAGTTTTACTGCAGTAGAGAAGTCTGTTTGGGGTGGGGCTAACACTCAGCAGTGCAGCTTGTTTGTTCAGTGCTGGATGTTAACGAGTGAGTTGGTCACAACAGCTGTGGACTGAAGACTCATAACAGCAGCGCTAACGCAACTACAATACTCATCTTAAACCAGCTCCCTTCACATTAACATACACAGTTCAGAAACTGTATATACGCTTGATCCATTATTATTGTTAATAAAAGGCAGACAATTCAGCTGGGAGAGCAGCAGCGGAGGAGGAAAACATAGTCAGGAAGTGGTGTTTGATCACACTCTGCCACTGCCGGCCACGTCGGTCATTTGTGGATCGATTGAATATACAGTTCCTATACGTTCAAATACTACTCATGTCCTTTATATCTCCTAAGAATACTGTCCTTCTCATGAAACCATCACGTCTGTCCCTGCGGATCCCGTCATGATTTGGCTACAGTGCGGTGGGCAATAGTCATCTTCAGCCACCCACCCAATCCTGCAGTGTTTGTGTTGTGTTTTTAGTTAGGGGGGTCATAGAGTGACTTGCTGTATTTCAGTACATGCCCACGTTGTGTTTTGATATGTTAACCCAATAATCCTTTGACAATTTACAATTGTTTTGAAACCACCAAACTGCACCCCAAACGAGCCCAAATTTTGGCCACCCCACCCATCACAGTCCACAGTCAAAACTGCTCAATCCTGGCAACACTTGTAATCCACTGTGTGTGCCGTCTTCGCCGTGGATTGCATCCAGGAGGGTTCTGTTATATTCGAACCACATCAATCAAAAAACGATTATCTGACAACAAAAATAATTATCGGAACAATTTTTTATTGTCAAGGTTTATAATGTCAACTTAGCATTTCAGTCCCTAAGTGCAATCATTACTGGTAATTTATGTAAATAAAATGTATACTGGTATGTAGAAATCTCACATTAGGCATAAAACAGTAGAATATTACTAAATGCCTGTTAAGAGGATGCTAACAAATGGAACTTCTGGTTGTGTTTTCTCCTCTGTTTTTTTTTCCCTGTGTTTTTAGTTTGACTGAAAGTCCCGGAGCCAGTCAACATATTCTACAGATAGAAACAGATCCGGTGAAGCATCGGCGGATCAATGCTGTGTAGAGCATATCTCTGTGGGACAAGCAAACTGAGCTCAGAGCCTAAACCCACGCATTACGAAGCTGCTGACCGCGTCATCCGCCTGATCACTCGCCTCAGACAACACATCTCCTCCAGACACCAAACAGCTGAATGCATTTGACATGTCTTTAAACCATAAATAATCCAATTTGTGTATCCATTATTTATTAAAAGCAGCACTTATTAAAACATGGCAGTTAGGCGCAGTCCATTCATTATTGCACCATCTCCTTCACTTCATAACATGTAATGTGTTGGTAATCCCATATGTTATGTCAAACTGCCACAACATAAATAGTCTTATAATGTAAGAAACAGGGCCTGGTTCCTGGCGGCCCGCGGCTCTGTGCTAACAGCTTGCTGCTGCCCGAGCTCCATTCTCTAGAACACATAACGCTCTGATTAGGTCTCCACTACATTCACCTGCGAGACTCCACGGCAACGGCACAAGAGGCCAAGCACTGCCCATTGGTTGCATAAGGTGGATTTTTCCCAACAGTAAGACCAAACAATCATCGCCCACACGTTGGGACTCTGACATCGTCGCCTGATTCCAGCTTTACCTCACGCAAGTACAGGCCTGGAAACAAGGTCACATGCTGCCCTTCATTCACTTCACACAGTGCACACAGAATAGATGGACAGTGAGTCGCCATCATCAGCTCGATGAAGAGTGCATCAGTGCTTGAATACATCAGTTACTGTGTGCGGTTAACCCCGTGTGATGCTCAGGTCCGTTCAGGGTAGTCTGTGGCTGGGGCCTGCTACACACACCCACCACAAACCACCTTCTTATTCTGCTCCTGCACCTTTCCTGAAACAAACACACACAGACAACATCACGATGGCATATTAGGTTTCACACTACAAACACCGTCACTACCAACACCTGTAAAGAGCATATTTTTTTTTTTTTTAATAAAATTAAATAAATTAAATTAATTATTTTATAAATGTTATAAATAGTTTGTAAATAATGCCTTTAAACATTACATAAAGGCTGCAAATATGTGTTCAGTTATGCAACTGCATTAGAAAGATCAAAATAAAAAGTTACTACATAAAATAAACACAGAAGTTTCACAGCACGGAACTTACAATAATGCACAGATGAATGTCTGACACATCAGATTTCTGGATCAACCCTGGACTTTCGACAACACTAGTGGACTAATAATGACCGATTAACAATCAGACCGGTTCATCAATCATCTGATATATCAATGATCTGTTAATTAATGGCATTGGCTGTCCATTAGTGTATAGTTCAGATATGCTCATTAATCCTGAGTGAATGTCTGAAAGTAATATCTCTCCAATCTAATCTTTTCTCTTCATTAGCGTCACTTATCTTCTGGTGTTTTGATTATTTTTTATTGGCCTTATGAAGTCCGTTCTCCCCTCAATCAAGCAGCATTTGTGATTGTCTTTTCCTCTGATCTACTGGAATACCATGAACTACAGATGCAGATACAGATGAAATGTGTGTGAGAGTGTGTGTGTGTGTGTGTGTGTGTGTGTGTGTGAGAGAGATAGAGAGAGAGAGAGAGGAGAGAGAGAGAGAGTGGTGTGTGTGGTGTGTGTGTGTGTGTGTGTGTGGTGTGTGGTGGTGTGTCGTGTGTGTGTGTGTGTGTGGTGTGTGTGAAGAGGGACACAGCGCATTCTCTGTGTGTGTTTTGGCTGACTGAGTTCCGGCACCTGTGGAGGTACCGCCGGAGGAAGCACAGACTGCGTGTCATCAGCTGTGGATTGATGATCTGGACTGAAGGAGGGAGGAAGAGCCTGCGGGATGTTCACAGAGAGACGATCTACAGCCCAGCCTGTCCCAATAATCACATTCATGCAGAACAGTACCAAAACATATCTTAGGAAAACACTCTCCCTCAAATTATGCAGAGCTAATGACACTTATGGTCTCAAAAGATGCTTAATTCATGCAAATAGCTATAGTGTCTCACACACACACACACACATACACACACACCTGATAGAGGTGTTCAGATCTGATCTTAAAAGGCCTTGGTCTTTTCACAGATATAATGAAGAACAATCATCAGCTCAGATTAACTAAAGCTCTAGAAACGCTGATATCAAATAAACAGGAGACGCCTACTCCACCTGCAGACAGAAAACCTAAACACACATCACAAAACACAGACACATCTATCAGCCTTCCATCTTCTGTGCTTCGCTTCTTGGCAAAAAATAAAGGAGCCTTGACTGAAAACAGGAAAAATGCTTCATCAGCCCAGGATTGTGGTGGGTCAAAGGCAAAACCAGGCTTGTTTGCAGGGGCTCGTGCCTCAAACGGAAGTGAGGTTCTGAGCGGGAGGGGCTGATGAAAACTAACGTCAAGGAGAGTAAGGCAGAAAGGTTTTATGGCAAATAAAAAAAATAAAGCAGAAACACAAAAGGGCGAGAGCAGCGGGACACACACGGGCCCCCACAGAGAGAAACTACAGACTCATTAAAAGCAAAAAATAAGAGCCATTTTCCAACTTAATTTCCCCCGGCTGCTATTTTCAGCATAATGTGGCGTGGCGTACGTTGCAAAGCTCCTGTACTGAAGCACTTTAAAAGCCTCTCATTTTGAGCATCATTATTTTATTCTAAACAGCATTCTTCTAGAAAAAACGCTGGAAAGGCTGCACAATGCCGGCTGCCTAATTAAATTGCCATTCCGATCAGTCTCGCTCTCCCTGAAAATTAATTCATGGAATAAAAAACTGCATTTTTCCAGCAAATGTGGGGAGGCAATTAAAAAGATGGTTCAAGGCAAGGTTCATTACATTATAAAAGCAGAAAGAAAAGAGGCGAGAGGGAGAGTGAGGAACAACGAGATGATTTTAATTACAGACAAATTCAAGAAGCCACTCTTGTTAGGACCGATGCTTATTTTCCTGCAGGATGAAAACGCTCCTGTGCTTTTGATGAGCAGCACGTCCCCGTCTTTCACACTGATATTCCTTCCAGTAAAATTCAAGTGCTGCTGTTGTGAAACCTGACTATCAACAGACACTGACTCTACAGCAATTATTCCATCAACATCCCAGCTGGATTCACGTTCATCCTCTCTAATACAGCACAATGCAAAGTCATTTATTTCTGGGAAATTCAGAATCAGTCATTTTTTAATACATCATGTGCACTAACGATCATATGGAAGAGAGAACAGCTTGTAAAGCTGACTTTCAGGGTTTTCCTGAAGCGCTGCACAGCTCTCGACGGGACGGAACTAACATCGCAAATTACAAAAGGAGCAGATGGAGGTCAGAGGTCAACCAAAGTCAGTTCTGCTCTCTGGCATGAGTGAGAGCACATATCATCCCCATAATTCAATGGCCACCTTATCCAGCAGCAGACGTCATGAAGGAGGGGCTGATGGGGAACGTGATTCCTGCAGTCACATGCTGCGAAGATCTCAAAGCAGAACAGAGAAAAACAAGAGACCTGATGTTTAGCTGTATTTCAGAGTCAGATAGGTAAACACATCAGAGGAAGTTTATCATTGCCCAAATAAACTATGACCGGGGCCAACGAGACTTCATTATCTCAGGATCATGTGTCATCTGAACAGACCCCACTTCACTCACGTCAGCTCCCGTGTTTTCACATCTGTGTATTTAACGTGACAATAAAGAAAGAGCCACAGAGTGATGAAAGGAAATCTGCTCAATCTGATCAATAAGCCTGAAATGTTATTCTGACTGCTCAGTCATGGTCAGGGGGTTTGAGTGCAATGATGCCAATTTCATTGGTAAACACACTTGAATTTTTCATTTCAGACATGTTGTGAATATTGAGGAGAATAATTTCATCTTAAATATTTTATGTCCATGTATGCATTCATCTGGGAAGAAGCCATGTAATCCACAAATGTTCGACATATGGATATTGATGTCAATGTATTTTCCATGAATTGGAAAAACTTTCCTAACCCAAGAGCAGAAGCCACATGGACAGAGTTATGTCTGAGGCAGGACATTGTGAGGGAGCTTCTCTCGTGTGTCCGCCCCCTGCAGACGGCTGTGAACACACAGGACACTCACAAACACACAGGAATGAGACGAATCCTGCTTCCCCTTCACTAGCTGAAGAACATTTCCATTTCTGAGTCGGTCCATGGATGCACACAGGCGCACGTCTCTCCCTGAACGCTTTGAGCTACATTAAGGCCTCGTTTGGATTCAAGTGAAATATACCCTTGTTGCCTTTATTTCATTTTTAATTGAGTCAGGGAGGATGTTTTCCCCCACACCCCTCTCTTCTCTGTACAAAAACCTCCCTGTTTTTTTTTTTTTTTTTAAGACGGCATTAACCTGACCTTGTAAAGGCCTTTGAACACCCGCTGATGAACAAAATGAGATGCAGATACAGGCCACCTGAGCCCTTTAACATACATCCTCCTCCTCTAAGCATCCGGAGGCTTCCCTGTCAGATCTTCACGCAGTGTCCCATCCTGATTCAATGCGCTCATGAGCGTCAGACCCATAATGAGTCCCTGCACACGGGCACCAGCTGTGAGAGAAACACAGGTCTGAACAGAGAAACTCTCTCGATCCACCAGTCCAAACGCTCAAGTGCGGATGACGAAACAAACGAAAATGCTGCAGACGGGTTGCCTCAGAGCTGCATGTGAGCAGGAGATGGTGCTAAAGATAAAGAGACGGAGAAGAGACGGTGGAGTGGAGCTGAAGATCTATAGAGGGTTGAAGCAGAGAGACAGGAGGAGGACGAAGCGGTGACTAGAGAATAACGCAGGACCGAGCAGACCATGCAGCCGGTCGGAGCGGTGACTACTGTCATGTCTGGACCAGCATCCGAGATCAGGACTGATCCACCATTAACACAACAGCACTTCCTGTCCAAACGTGACTCGACTGAGAAAGTGATGTGCGCGTGCTATACAATAACTTAACTAATAATGTAAACCACAGTGTCCTGTGTCCTTACTTAACCCCTGAAAAGCTTGTTTCTGTCACAGCACAAGGCACCAGCATCATACGTCAGTGCAGTTTTGTATAAGCACTGTGAAATACAGACGCAGTTCAACAGGAAGTGCTCACTGTGCTGCTGACACCAACCGCCCATGTGTTTGAAACTTCTCTGAGGAGAGAATTACTGTAGTCAAACCGGTCCCTGAACACGGCTGCGGTTTGATACTTGGAAGATTATAATGGAAGAAATTTGATCCATGGAAACAAAACAGCACTTGCAGCAGTTAAGCATTTTCATTTATGAGACTGCAAACACCTGCAAAACGTCTGCAGTTGTGCAGCCTGTCCTTGAATCACTCAGTGACCCACTGGTTATCTACTACCACGCGGGTCACTGCTAATACCCAACCTAACAGCCGAGACCAACCACCGACCTTACTGTACATGATGACCACTAGAACTACTAGAGAAGGATGACACCAATCTGAATCCCGTCACTGAGGTCATTTAAGGTCCTAGACATCTGTTGACTCCCCAGGCGGCTCATTTCCAAGCATGCAAATTCAGCTTATGGTCTACTTGATAGGAAAAGACCCAAAATCTCTGTAATGTCAAAATGATGTTTCAGTAATATTTGAACAAGAGAGGATTGTAAACTGTATTGATGAGCTCAAATGAAGCGTATATCAAGCTCACGGATGCTCCCAGCTACTGCACATGCTCATATTCTGCAGTGACTGGCTCCTCTAACACTGCAGCGGGACACAGAAACTTCATGGCAGCTGTAGAAGTTCAATTAAAGAGTGATACAGTCTCTGATAACAGCACCCTTTAGTCATGAAGTAAATTAACAAATATAAGCATCACCACTCACACATTAAAGGTCCCGTCATACTTCAAACGATTTCATTTTGAAGTTTTTGAAGTCGAAGTTTGAACAGGCTGAGCGACAGTATATTGTTTCCGAACATTACAACACCCCTGCACTGCTGGAGGCAGGGTGTGGATTAATGTAAACATGTGTCGTGAATGCTCGCGCGGCCACTTATCCCTAACGACAACAACTATGACATGATGAATACAGGTATGCAATCTAGGTGTGAGACGGGCCCCAATTGGTTATGAATATGAGACAAAAGAATAATGATTAGCATGAGGTTCAGAGTCAAGTTATCATGTTTGCAATACAGAAGAACCCATGGCCATTTCCAATAAATCAGGTTCCTGTTGGTGGGACGTGTGGAATGTTCTCATAGTCTGAAAACTTTAGCATGAATGTGGAATAAAAAATATTGGAGTCAGTTTGTTACGTTTATTTTATTAGTGTGTTCATATATTTATTAACTGGATAAATTGTTACCACTTTTTTAATTAACATTTTTTGTGGATTTACTTTTGTATAAAAACAAACGGTTATTATTGTATATTTCGTTTGGCATTTCATTTACTGTACCCTTTAAATTCACTTATTTGAACGAACAACGAAAACAGCAGCAGCAGTATTTGTAACATTACTTTGAAACACATGTATTTGGTACTTGCCACCCTTATATTTTACTAAACTTCATTGCATTTCATCGGCTTTGGAAAAACTTGTCTCTGATGTTTCGTCCTCTCTGCGTCGCTTTTGCAATAACTACCAGGTCGTCGACACCAAGCGTTCATGCAATTTCTTTCTAGGAATTAAATGCTTGCTATGGATATTTAAAGTCTCTCTGCGGATGTGATCATACAGGTGCAGATATATAACTCACTGGCCACTTTATTAGGTACAACCTTGCGAGTACCGGGGTTGCCCCCCTTTTGCCTTCAGAACTGCCTTCATTCTTCGTGGCATAGATTCAACAAGGTGTTTGAAACATTCCTCAGAGATTTTGGTCCATATTGGACATGCATATGCATCATGCAGTTGCTGCAGAATTGTCGGCTGCACATCTATGCTGCGAATCTCCTGTTCCACCCACATCCCAAAAGCTGCTCTATTGGACTGAGATCTGGTGACTGTGGAGGCCATCTTGAGTAAAGTGAACTCCATTGTCATGCTCAAGAAAACCAGAGATGATTTGAGCTTTGTGACATGGTGCATTATCCTGCTGGACCAGTAGCCATCAGAAGATGCGGGTACACTGTAGTCATAAAGGGATGGACATGGTCAGCAACAATACTCAGGTAGGCTGTGCATTTAAAAACGATGCTCAATTGTTCCTAAGAGGCCCAAAGTGTGCCAAGAAAATATCCCCCACACATTACACCACCACCACCAGCCTGACCGTTTGAAGAACAAGGTGGGATGGATCCATGCTTTCATGTTCTTTACGTCAAATTCTGACCCTAACCCATCTGTATGTTCGCAGCTAGAAATCGAGACTCATCAGACCGCAACGTTTTTTTCAATCTTCTATTGTCCAGTTTTGGTGTGAGCCTGTGTGAATTGTAGCCTCTGTTTCCTGTTCTTAGTCTGACAGGAGCGGCACCCGGTGTGGTCTTCTGCTGCTGTCAGCGCCATGCTGCTTCAGGGTTCGACGTGTTGTGTGTTCAGAGAATGGTATTCTGCATACCTCTGACCTCTGACATCAACAAGGGCACACACAACAACTGCCGCTCACCTGGATATTTTCTCTCTTTGTCGGACCATCTCTGTCCAACCCTAGAGATGGTTGTGCATGAAAATCCCAGTAGATCAGCAGTTTTTTTAAATACTCACGCCAGCCCGTCATGGCACCAACAACCATTTCCACGTTGCAAACGTCACTAAAATCCCCTTTCTTCAGAAAGTTAGTCCCATGAATGTGTCCTTGAACAACTCAACAATCTCAAGCATTTCATCGCAACTGACAGTGGAGACAACCATCTTTTGTGAACCTAGCCGCTGCTCACTGCATCCTATAAAGCATCAGATTAAGATTAGAAAATAAATCCCTTTAGATCCCCTTCACATATAAGGGCTGTGCAGATTTCTTTCTGCCTCTAATGTGCTCCACTAATATATTAATGCAAGTGGACCAGAGGAGATCAAGCTGCCTTCTATGAACACGCATTTATACTTCCTTACAGCGGACCGTTTAACTGCATGTGGGGCAGGCTGCGATCATCCGGAGGGGGTTGGTGATCTAATTGGCCAGTCCATTAGGAGCAGTTTTTGAATCAACAACATTCAGAGCATGTTTTCAAACTTTCACACGGTCACATTCATGGCCGGATTCTGACCAGGCACACAGCAGGACCACCGCGTGTAATTAAAGACATTCAAAGGGCCTTAAATGAACTGCATTCAATAACGAGATGCATGAGATGCATTAACACAGAGCCGCAGTTAGTTCAACACACATTCAGAGGAAAAACTGCAACTTCCGGAGCATATGGAGTCAGGGGCATGTGTTTAAATGATTCAATTATGAAAGGGAGATAAAATGTCATTTTAATATTAAGCCGAAGGTGCAGCATTATTTCATTTTGTATAAACAGCTTAGTTTCCTTCTTCCTTGTGTTTTTCCCAGCATTTATTCATTGCATACTGGTTCATTAAATCAGGGATCCAAAGGCTGCAGTGTTGCCAATTTTCTTTCTTTCATACACTGTATGAGTTTACTAAAAACAAAAGCCAGCATTCCTCTTTACTGCTTATGTCAGATGTAAAAGGAGGCCCCAGATGCGCGTGTTAATCTGACATGAAAGTAAAACCATCACCATGTCTTCTTGTCATAGCAGCTTTACGACGGCCCTACAATGATCACACTTGGCTTTGGATAAGAGATGTGAATGGAAATAAAATCAACCACTTGCCCAAACAGGAGCTTGATTAATGCTGTTCACATCAAGCTAAGCTGCTTGCACACACCCAGTGAAGAGACATGGAGTGCTGCTCCACTCCAGCACACCTGGAGCTGTCCTTGCTTTAATGATGGTCATCCTTCTGTAACAAGGCTGCTTGAAATACCATCAAAGTAGCCTTCATGTTTTCAGCCACAGGCATGTCACCACTCATGCCAGCTTCCTCCCTTCTGGACATCTCAGGCATCCCTGACTGTCCTGCTGAAATGACTCTGGGCACCATATATAAACACTGCGTGTCTTCATCCCTTTAGAGGAACCGCTGAACGCTTGACTGAACACAACACAGCATTCAGTGGGTTCATCTCCACACACTCCTCCAATCTCACCTGCAGCTCTGAAGAGGACAGAAGACAGGAAGACACATGCAAACACACAAGGACATGTGTTACCGCGGATCTTATCATGGCAAGGAGAACATAAATCAAAAGTGTCCATTGCTGGTCTTATTGTAAATGGTTCATCAGTGCATGTTATTCCACAGAAAAAAAACAAGGTTTGTCTTAGATCAGGTCATTGTACCTCAGGAAATCCTTCTTTCTGTCTGATGTCACAGCATCACACATTTGAAATGCTGGAAAAATCGTGGAGCACAATAATCAATCCATGAAAGATAGAAATCAAGGCCCGCCATACAGTTTCCCCTGTTGCACCAGCGAAATAGATTGCATGCCAGTAGTGGAAGTAAGTAACAGTAAGAATTTAATGGGAATATGAGAGACACTATAGTTCAAACAGCAAACAAAGTGTTATTAATTGCATATCACATCAATTTGTTTTTTTCTTTCCATATTATGCCTCCAAGCATAATGGCATTTTTAACATTTTCTGAAGCTCAAGGGCCACACATGCAGAAGGCCTGTTCTTCTGATAGTTACTTCGTAGGAACAAACTTGTGCCTCTAAAAGATGGAGGTCCATATCTTGCCGCTAGGGTTGTTCGATTACTAATTGGCCGATAATCACTTTGGGAAGTTTGATCAGCAGTCTCTCACAAAGGCCGATCTCATAAACCTAACTCAAGCTGATGATGCACTCCAAGGTGAGAGGTTTGGCATGACATGCAGCCATAGGCAGAAATCCCATCTGAGGGTTGTCCCCTAAAACAAATTATTAAAAACAATGCTGGTGTATTGTAAATAACGTTTTATACTCTTTTAAATAACTTTGTTAATGCATTTTAAGTTTAGGAAACATTTTGAGTCTCCCCCTTGCCTCACAGTTCTTTTTGGTCCAAATGCCTGCTTTCTTCTTTTTACATCAATTAGTGTTGCGTTGTCCACGGTTTTCCCACAGAATTGGGCTATTTTAACACTGTTGTTGCCGCGAGGTTGAAGTGCTCCCTAATGTGTGATATTTAGCTCCTGGAATGTGCGAATTTAACTGGTAGAACCCCCTCAGTCTTGAGTCGCGATTTCATGGGTTTGTTTTATAAAAACCTGGCAACCCTGCATCACCTACACACACACAAGTCTGGTGTAAGTGAGAAAAAGTCAATAGTTGTGGAACTCGGCTATAAAGCAAGGCGCTATTTTATTCCCACTTAAACATCAAATGAAGTGATTATTTCTCTCTTTAATACAGATGATGCCAATGTATTTTTCGATGAGTCTGCGATATTTTAGCAATAACACTGCGGCTCCGCTTGGCGGATAGTAAACTCTACAACGATTACCACCTCTGCTAGCGGGGCGCGACAACAACAGCATAAAGTTGTCTAATTTGGCACGGGTTCCCAAGGTTACAATAAAAGCAGTAAGGCTTTTCCTCTTTGTATACATCTTTGTATACATTTTAGCTGTATTATTTGTGTCCCCTTCAAAAATTGCTCTTGAGAGTTTATTGTCCCCCCTCCCTACTGTGAGACCAAATTTACATTCCCCTGCATGCAGCGGCACCATCTCAATCTCTGTCCGCCTGCATTGTCACTAAAGTTTATCATTTTCATTTATTTTTAATTGTTGCCCATGTTTCATCATTCAGCACTCATGCAGCGCTTTTCCTAGAGAAGCTATGTCATGCACACTCAAAGCACACACACACACCAGGTTCACACATACTCTTGCTTTTATTTATTGCATTTAAACATGTATGAAAGATTGTATTACTGTACTGTGTAAAAACAGAATCACAGTGCTCAAAAAGCATTTTCAGTTACAATGTTTAGATTTGAAATCAAAATGGATAAATGCTGTGTTTGTCAGCCATGGGATCAGTAGTGGACTGTTTGAAAGCACAATGAGTCCGTGTTGGTTGTTTATGGATTGCTTGGATTGAATGCATACACTGTGAATGTGGTGTGGGCTTGCTCCATTATAAAACAAAAATGTAGCATGAGAAAACATTTAGGTGAGATAATTCTATATTTTTGAAAAATGTAAAAAAATAAAATAAAATAAAGCCCCTCTCCACCCCTCAAATTAAACCCCCAAGAGTCACCTTAGAGGGGAATTCCTCCCAGTTTCAAAAATGAAATTCAGGCCCTGAATGAATGTCTGTAAAAATCCTGACTGGAGCATCACTATAAATAATTCTACATGATAAAAAGAAGGCCTTAAAAAGATCGTAAGCCGTGATCAGGTATCAGACAATTGGTGATTGGCCCAAAAACTTGGATTGAAGCACCCTTACCTGCTGCCCAGTCTTAAGGGGATAAAAACACTTTACATCAGTAAAAAACCATGTTTTAGCAGTAATAGGTTATTTCTCGTCCTGTTTTTGAGCTCATCAGCTCATCAGAACACTCTTGTTTGAATAGATGTGGAGGATTGTAGTTGTAGTTTGTAGTTGTAGCTGTGTGTGATTGACAGGCTACATCCCTTCACAGATGGACACCAATGATTGGCCTACATTCTTCACAGGATTCTTCCGCAGCTGTGATTTAGGTGCGTAATAACAGACAGAGCAATAGTGAGCACTTAATAAAAAACAGTTCCTCACATTTATAAGGAAAAGGAGACATTACTGTCAGATCCAATATAGTCAGCTATTAACATTTGTTCTCTTAGTTTCAATCTGTCTGGAAATACTGTTGAATTGTGCCTGTAAACAAATCCACAGTGAAATGAAGTGAACAAAGGAGAAGTTCTCACTGATGCTGTCTGTATCTTCTTTAAAAATAAAGTTCATCCACTCTTTAATTATGTTGGGATTAGAGTTAATTCCTTGAACTACATTAAAAATACAGTTCATTCACTTTCCTAATGTTGGGATGAGAAGGAAGGCCATGTTATGTGTTGTTTTGTGTTTGTCTCTCTCGTTATTTACACTACATGTGTGAATCGGTGGGCGGGGCTAAACAGGCAGTGCTGTAGAATCGGTGGGTGGAGCTAAACAGGCAGTGCTGTAAAGTAGGCTGCTGATCTCTTCAGAGTGAGCGCGGGTTTAGCCACACTATTACATCATAGAGCAGCACATTCCACAAGCTGTCGCTCTTGGCAGACTGGTTTCAACATAAGCTGTATAAGCTTCTCTTTATATCAAAAGATCAAGTGGGAATTTTGATTTCCAGTTTATGATCCCTTTAATCTAGGTCTGTACAAAAAATCAAGCTCTGGTATTGACTTCCTCTCTGATGATCGTTCTGCCCCAAGGTTTAATAACATATGTTTTGGTTATGTCCATCCATAACTTCTTTTTTGGCTATCAATTTTTAATTGTTTTTCTTTAGTGACAAAGAAAACGGATCAAGCCTTGCCTCCTTTGGTTGCACTTTTGGACTTCCCTTTAAATGGTCACTGGTTTATCTGGAAATTCTGCAAAGACTTTTGCCTTCTTAAAAACTATTAGCTAGATGGCGATTCTCCTGCAGTTGAATGACAAAAATTCCATCCATCTTCTGATGACTGGCTGAGAGATGCTATGAGCTTCATTTGAAAAAAAAAATAGGTATACATTAAAGGGCAAATAGACACTGGTATATTTTATGAGATCTTTGGATCGCTTTCATTTTTTTTTTTTTTTCTGAATGTGTCAGTACTTCTTCTAGAGTGTGTCAGCCTAAGCATTAAAATGTTATTATTATCATGACTTGAATCTGGTTAGGAGTGTGTGATTATATATGCATTGATATGTGCATGTTTATGTATATACTTTATAGCTGTAAGGTTTTGTTTGTGGATGTATATGCATACATTTAATAAATGGTTGAAATGTCTAAACTTTAATGCTCCAACATATATCCTATATTCGAGATATTAGGCTTGACGTGGTTGTTTTTTACAATAAACATTGAGTTTTTTTCTATTTTCATTTTATGGTGTATTTAGTTTGGTTCATAATTATTATTTTTTTTTACTTTTTTTTTCTCTGGGGGGTGGGGGAAATTTTTTATTTTTTTTTCATGATTTTCCTCTATCTGTATCCTGTTATTATTGTAAAAGTTCAATAGACAGATTAAATTTGTCTTTTTTTAAAATCTAGGCCTGTAATGATAGATGCACATAGAGCTCAGCTCCATTCATTATGAGTTATATATACACTGCCCCAACAGAAAGTTTCTCCTATACAAACACCACTGTGACGGTTAAGTAACATTCCAATTCATCAGCTCCAGTATGCAACTAATGTCTTAATGTCAAAATACTTCCTGAACATGATCGACGACCTTTAATATAGAAACAGCACTTCTGGACACAACTCAGCATTTTTAGTCTGTAAACGCAGCT
Source organism: Cyprinus carpio (assembly GCF_018340385.1). Lineage (NCBI taxonomy): Eukaryota > Metazoa > Chordata > Actinopteri > Cypriniformes > Cyprinidae > Cyprinus > Cyprinus carpio. Next base: position 1,449,092 of record NW_024879320.1, read on the forward strand.
TTCAGAGAGAGACCCCAGTTACAAAGTGAGTCCCAATCCCAACCTGCCAAAGTAAACACAGTCAAGATTATGCCCACAGGGAACGAGCACGCCACTGGCTCTATACAGCAACCGTGACAGGCTGCAAGGAGAACAGAAGTACAGCACGCAATAAATGGAAAAAAAAAAGACAGATGAAAAGAAACAGCAGCCTGATGCAAAAACCGCAAAGGGCCGCCAGCTCTGACATCTGCAGGTAAACCGTGATTAACCCTCAACACCATCTGTCAGATCATCAATCCATGCTAAAAGAGTGAGCATAAGCAAAAACAACTCTACACAAGCATTTGCATTAGTTGCAGTGGAGACAGGGAGACAGTCAGGGCTTCTCCCTCCAGCCATGTGCTGACCCCGTCTGTAGAGAGTCATGGGAGGACCGAATCCGGCCAACACTCACTCCATATGACACTCCTATGCCTCCCATTCGAAAGTCCAAACACACAAGCCTATCCTCGCTCTCACAGCCTAGACAGCTTCCTATGGCTAAGACTCTGCTTTGTGCCTCCCTTGTAGAAAGACAATCAATGGATCCTGGATGAAAGAAACGAGGGGAGTGCTTTTATTTGTTAAACTTTCCTTCAGTGGATTACTACAGTGAGCTGGATGTGTCCAACATTGAAAGTTCTGTGACTCAGAGACATCATCTCAACCGTTTAGCTGGTGACTAAGTCATGTACACAACAGATGCACACCTGCAGCACTGTTTACCTAGTAGACCTCCCCCTACAAACAGCCTGGGAATAAATCAATACAGTTCCTGGGAGACACACAATTGTAAGATGCATTTTGTCTTGGCCAGTCAGTGTTAGCCAAAGAGCCACCTTAGAGAGAAGAACTTTAGTAACCACGATCCTCCTATGATCACAGGAACTGTAACGCTTTTCCACTGGGGCTGATGCCAGAGCTGGATCCGGTGCTGGGTAAAGAGTGACACTCGTTCAGAACCAGCTCTCACGTTTCCCACAGCAGGAGAAGTAGAACCCTCTATGTCACCAACATGTGACCAGAATTACTTGCTTTTCTCTGCTTTCAAGTAATCACGGCTGCCAGACATCAAGAGGACAAATCCCCACATCAGAGCTTCTCTGTTAAAAACACGCGACTTGCTCTTCTTTGCATAAGCGCAGACAATGATCTGAAAAGCTTACCTCTTTGTTTGCATTTGTGGTCTTTTTTACTAACTTAAATGCTTTTTTTAATAGAGAAACATTATTGCAATTTGGAATTATTGGAAATACTATTAGGAATTTTATTGTATCTGTTAAAATATTTTGTGTTTATTTTGACCAGTTTTTATAATGTAGAAAGACAGAGTGCATAGAGAGAGAGTGTATATCAAAGTTTTTGATATTTATTTATATATTAAAGAGCCAATAATAGATCAGTACACTATATGAAATAAACCATGTATATGCGTTCACATTCTGTTGGTTTGTGCTTATTGATTAAAGTGCAATACCAGACATGTAAAATAGTGTACCAAATGGTAAGCAATCATTGAGATTATAACTTTAATAAAAATTTATATACATATATTTTTTATCAGTTTAACTATTATACAGCCTCATGAAAATGTGACTATGGTTTTCAAACGACTAAAAACTAGACTAAATGTATTCGTGACATTTAGGTGGAGCTAAAAAACTTGACTTAACAAAAACAGGACAAGGTTGACTAAACATGATAATAACTAAAAAAAAAAATAAAAAAACATCTGACACAGGACTGAGACTAGGTCTAAATTAAAAATGGATGACAAAATTAACACTAATGCCAATGTCAGTTTAGCAGTGGTTGGCATTAATGTTGCATTTAGTTAATGTTGTTAAATTTACCTGAACTCCTGATGTGCTTAAAAAAAAACGACTCTTTCAACCTTTAGTCTATATATTGGAAAATCTGCCTACTGCAGTAACATGTTCCCTTGTTTTTTATACCAGCAAGGGGTTTCAGGGCCAATTCAGAACCATTTTTTGAGTGGAAAAGCCGCCTAGTCTCACTGGGCTCCAGCTCCAGCCCCCGTGGAAAAAGTAGTATGTGTGGGACAAACATGGGCCCCACAGAGGCTCCTGCCCTTCACCAATCTCATGGTTTGCTGGATCCAGAGCCTCTGATGATGGGGTGAAGAAGCATTAGAGAAACAGCATCTAGACAGAAAAGCCACTACCAGAGGAGAATGAATGATTTCTCTGTCTTTTATCTTTGGTGGCACTCAGCAATCTCCTCAACGCTATGCATGTGTGAGGTCACACGGAAACAGTAGGCAAAAGAAAGAGTGACCTTGAGAAGCCATTAGCAGTCAGTTTTTCAGACTCCAGAAGAATGAGGCATTCAAAGAGACCCCAGATGAAACGCCTGTGCTGTTCAACAATCTTATTGCCCGTGAGATTGCTGTGGTTTGTGTTTATCTTTCATTTACTAAAATTGCTTTTCAGTGTTTCAAAAGCTGGAGAACAAGAATTAGTGCGAGGGAAAACAACATAAACAGCCAGTTTCCCTTGACAGGCCTTAAACATGCCTTTGGTTGCAAAAATGAAAGCAGATCAGATTTTTAATCAGCCCAGCCTATTTTGATTTAAAGAGGTCTAAAGAGTGAAATGCATAGGTTTCCCTTGTTCTAAAGGTTTCCTGGCGTTTGCCAAAATGCACCTTCCACACAGCTGCTGGACTCAGCTTACAGGATAGTGTCTTAAATTGAACAACATTTAACATGTCAAGGAAGGGTCTACACATCCAAAAAAACAGGGCACTGCCGCAGGCCACAGGATCTTCCCAAGGTCACCAATCTGGAGAATCTGTTCGCTCATCTCTTTCGTCGTAATGACACGGTGTTGCAAATGGTGCAGGACCCCCCCACAATACACAATCTGCAATCAATGTAAAGTGAAAAGCTGTTCAGTGAGCTGATAACTGAAGCTGTGTGTGCGCAGATCACCCTCAGAGCCTGAAAAATCACACTGAGTGCTAATGACATCACAAGATCATGCACAAGAGCAATAATCAGGGCGCATCAGCAGGCCAAGACTAGCCAACTCTGATCCCTGGAGCCTAGAGAGAACTGATTCATTAATCTGAGTTTTGCCATTCAACCACACATGGGAAAAGTTAATTTATAAAACATGTAAGTTCTCAAACAGATAGTAAAAAAGCTATTCTCCATTACTTCTTATTTGAAGTTTTTTGTACCCTCGACCTGTTTCGCAAATCAGTCTCTCTCAATGTAATCTGAACAGCTGAAAGTAAAGAGTTAACTCAAAAACCAGACCAGGGGATTTCTATCACATTCGGGTCTGGAGCCTGTAAATAAATGCACTGGGTTGGACACAGAGTCAAGCAAGAAGAAGTTACAGATGAGTAAGGTTTTGGCCTCGATGAAGCTGTACTTGTCCTTACCAATACACTGGGCTTAGAAGAAGAGGGCCAAGACTAAGATAAACTGGTATGTGGCCTCAGATGAGCCACTGTAGATGAAGGAGAATGACTTCTGCCAATCTCACAATAGGTGTTGGTAAAAGACTGAAAGACAGACACAGTCACAGGAACGAAAACAGTGGAAACGAGACTCATGGCTCAACACCAATCTGGTCAAACCTGCCTGAAATGTTGTCAACTCTTAACGGAAATATACCCGGCAAAGTTCTGCTCTGTTTGTTTGTATATATTTTTGTGGAGACAAAGATCTGTACAAGAAACCTGACATAATATAAAACAGAAATCAGTTTGCGTTAACCTATGCTTTACAGCTGTGTGGTTGTGCACACCATGAATTGACCGCCATTACTTAAAAATCACGGTGAGACGGTACATGAGCTCATTCAATTAGTGCCACCGTCACTGGGGGTGGAAACTGGGGTAGGCCTGTATTTAATCCCTGTCAGTCTTCCTTTTGCACTTGTCCAAAAACTTCATGCTTTTATCTGTTGAATGCAATGGTTTTGCATCAGGGTGGTTAATGAATTTGCAAAAACTGATCATCGCACACTTTGTCATCATTTACTCCCCCTTATATCATTTCAAAAACTTTGAGACTATTCTTTGAAGGCAAAAATAATTTGATGGATCTTTGCAGCGGTTTTCCATATTATGACAGGTTTCTAAAATATGACAAACCAAGCACCAGTAACAAACAGCATGTGCAATACTAGCCCATACAAGATGCTTTGCTTGAGAAACAAACTGAAATTTAAAAAGTCAATATGTAACCTAGTAAATGCTGGAATTCAATTATTAACTGGTTCTGTCATGTCATGAGACTGAATGAATGATTTGATCATCAGTGAATAACAACTTCAGTTGGAAAACACTTCATAAAACTACACAGTCATGGATGACTGCTATAATGATTTAATTACCTTTAGGATCTGGACAGGTCACAACAGATATTACTGCCACGGTGGAAAATAGAGAATCAGAAAGAAAAAATATAAAATAACTGAATCATTTAGGGAGTGATTGTGTGTGTGTGTGTGTGTCTGTGATACCTAATACCTTCAATCTTTGATACAAAAAGTACTGCAGTAACTCACTAACTGATCAGGGTCAGCAGATCCTCACTCAGCAGTAAAACCTCCACAGTGCTGAGACTATGAGAACATGATCTGCTGCCTCAGTTCACTCAATGAAGGCATGACATCTACTGCACACACACAAACCTGCAGATCCTCTCAGACAGCACCTCACATCCGTAAACAACAGCCGTGAAGCTCCTCCAGGGAAACACACTTGAGAGCTGAACGAATCTGGAGATGGCCTGCATCCAAATGAGACGAGCAAAGCTCGAAGATCAAGTTGTTATGGTGGTGCTCTGGTGATTGACAGGCAATAAAAACTTTTCCTTCTCACTTCCTTTGTTTCTGAGTACAGACCCACAGCAGGTCTTCCCCATGGCAAACTGGACAGTTTGTTCTATACATCAGATGTCTCAGCGCACACCTGAGTCAAATCAGTCAGCGGTGCTCAGCATGCCATTCACTGAGTGACTGCTGCTCATCATCCCACACATCTGATCGCTCTCCTGAACATCTTACTTCAGCATTGGTGATCCCTCAGACTGAAGCGGCATGGTTTATACATGACTTCATTAGACACTGGGCTTGGTAAGACAAGCCTCAATATGCACTTATTAGTTCCCCCTGAGATACATAGTTATTAGTAGTCTTAAATCAGTCACCACTAGTACTAGTGTTCATATTGAAGTGTGTATCGTCCTCCAGACAGGAGTGATTCCTCAGATCATGTGTGATGTTGATGGAGAGAGTGTGCGCTGCTGTTGCCACACTACACAAGTGATCAAATGCACCATTTTCACCTGCTGGACCAGGAAAACAGACAAAAAAACAAAACAAAAAACCAATCCAACAGACAGTGTGAGGAATGAGGGAGGAAACTAGAGTTACGTCAACAGACCAGGGGTCTCAATTATAAACTCTCCATAGATTTCATCCTAAAATTTTAATGTGAGGCACAAAAACTAGATTTTGGCGTGATGCCCAAAAAGTTTTCAGATTTATAAAACCATGCGCACGCCCAGAATTCATGCTAAAATCTTTTATAAATCCCAGTCAGGGGAAGATTGTATGCACGCAGCATTTCCACCTCATCTCCTCCCCTGAAATCACCATATATGGAGTTTACAACTACTTTTGTTTTACTATGCATAACCTCATCTGCATATCATTTCCATATGCGAATTCCCATGCATCGTGACATACCATGTTTGGCACAGAAACAGTGATTCAAATAGTATCTGTAGTGTTTTCAGAATAAATATATACGAAAATATCTATAAAACCAAAATGGTTTCCAAATAGTTCTCAGATATTTTAGATGATCTCATTCTTTTAACACCAGCAAGCTAAATTTCCGAACCTTTCAAATGATATTGTTTGTGATAAGATAAACATATTTTTTGGCCTTTTGTAAAATAAATGACCCCATATTTACCAAACCACGGTGGGTATAGCAACCACTACTGATTCAATTAATACTAAAAGAAATACCAATAAAAAATTATAAATCTTGGTTACAATTTCCTGTACTTCAAATATGGTTAGAATTTTTTATGTGTTGAAGATATTTAAAACCTTCTGCCTCCTAATGCAGCTATTGGTTTGGCACAGTAATCCCCTCAGTGTCAAGTAATACGTGGTGCCGCATCAGGTGATCGTTGTTTTAACTAAACTTTGTATTCACCATTACGTGTGATCTGTAGTTTAGTTTCAAGATTAATTACTGTGCACCTATAGTACTCCTCGCTGTCATTAAAAAATAACATGTCACAGGAAAATTATGTTTATTGTTAATGAAATTATGCAATTATGTTGTTGATAAAATTATTTAATTTCAGTGTTAATCTCCATTAATGCGAGTGGAATATTTAATGTAAATGTGTATATCGACATGAAAACAGAGTTTAAAATCGTTGTTTACTTCATAAATTTTCTCAATCCATGAAAAAGTGTTTGTACGCATGGTCTAGAATGTCTGTATGGTGCGTACATATTTCCGCCAAGTTTATTTTTTATAAATCCCGATATGTGCGGAAACAATTGCGTATGCAGTTTCTATGCCTATTTTGTGCGTACGCAACGTTTATAAATGAGACCCCAGAAGATCACAGAGAGACATGCAAACAAACAGTCAGAACACTGTAGCAAACATCATTGGGAGATTATACACCAGACACCCTGTGAGGAGAGGAGGCTCAAAATTCCCTCTCACCACAGACAGGGAAGCTCGTCTCCTGCTCTGCCTCACGCATGTGGATTATCGCTCGGTAGAGAACTCAGAGCTCAACTCATTAACAACTATTGACTTTCAGAGGCGGGTGAGCTTACAGGCTACGACTACAATCAATCTGCCCTGCAGAAGAGACAAGAGGAAGACAGCAGGTCGAGCAGAGAGAGGGCGAGGCGTGACTTTGGCGGATAGTAGAGGGGTGAGGCACATTAACCGCCAGCAGATGGAGGATGACGATCAAACGAGATCAAACGCAGTCCTCTGCTCCTGTCAGAGCCACAGTGTTTCTCCTCTCGGTCTCATCTCTTTATCAGAGCATCACAAGCTGACCCTCAGTAGTGACCCATTCTCCTCTCTTGCTCTGCCATCCATTTGCAGAAGTAATGAGCACAAGCCAGTGCGGATGTAGAAATAAAATTAAGTTGAGTTTATGTATTGAATTTGGTTTTGTAATTTAATTATTTTAGTTTTAGTGTTCAGTACAATTCCAACAATTACGCTGTATACCTTGAATAATAAAGCTGTTCACATGGCAGCTGAACTATTACTATCACAGATTGTAATTTTGTAATTAAGCTTTAGATTTGTCAATGTTTATCTGTTTATCTAATTTTATAAATTTTTAAATGTTTGATGGAGAGCTGTAGTGTTTGTCCTGTAATGACATCAGTCTTTCTTTTTTTTTTCTGGATCAGGAAGCTGTTTAACTATATCACTGTTTGAGTGGACTGAGGGTGTACTCACACTAGGCAATCTGAACTGTATTCATCAGCCCGGTCCGTTTGACTAGTGTGAACGCTCCAGTTCGTTTGACTAGTGTGACTGCTCTGGTTCGTTTGACTAGTGTGACCATTTCGGTTCGTTTGACTAGTGTGACCATTTCGGTTCGTTTGACTAGTGACAACGCTCCGGTTAAGTTTGACTAGTGTGACCGCTTCAGTTCGTTTCACTAGTTACACTGCTTCAGTTCTTTTGTCTAGTGTGACCGCTCCAGTCTGTTTGATTAGTGTGACCACTCCGGTTCGTTTGACTAGTGTGACCGCTCCGGTTCGTTTGACTAGTAACACCGCTCCGGTTCGTTTGACTAGTGTGACCGCTCTGGTTCGTTTGACTAGTGACACCGCTCCGGTTCGTTTGACTAGTGTGACTGCTATGGTTCATTTGATTAGTGACACCGCTCCGGTTCGTTTGACTAGTGTGACCGCTCCGGTTCGTTTGACTAGTGTGACCGCTCCGGTTCGTTTGACAAATGACACCACTCCAGTTTATTTGACTAGTGTGACCGCTCCGGTTCGTTTGACTAGTAACACCGCTCCGGTTCGTTTGACTAGTCACATCGCTCCGGTTCTTTTGACTAGTGTGACCGCTGTCGTTTGTTTGACTAGTGACACTGCTCTGGTTTGTCTGACTTTTGTGAATGCTCTGGTTCGTTTGACTAGTGACACCGCTGCGGTTCGTTTGACTAGTGACACCGCTGCGGTTCGTTTGGCTAGTGTGATCGCTCCGGTTCATTTGACTAGTGTGGCCGCTCCAGTTCATTTGACTACTGACACCGCTCCGGTTCGTTTGACTAGTGTGACCACTCCGGTTCATTTGACTAGTGTGACCGTTTCGGTTCGTTTGACTAGTGACAACGCTCCGGTTAAGTTTGACTAGTGTGACCGCTTCAGTTGGTTTGACTAGTTACACTGCTTCAGTTCTTTTGACTAGTGTGAACAGACCAAGATGGCGGCGCGTACACATCGCGAGGCTCAGCGTCTCTCCAGTTTCTCCAGTTTTTGCAATTTTGCAGTATTTTTCCTGCTCATCTCGGGTCTGTTCGTACTGAACAAGACTAGTGTAAGTCAATCTTTTTAAAGCAGGTACCACAGCTTCATGGTTCGATCTTAAAGGCTAAATAGTGAAAAATGCATAGGTTTCGTTTCAAAGTTTCAAAGGTTCTTTGTCAAAATGCAAACCTTGCACACATCTGCTGGAACTCAGCTTACAGGCTAGCTGTCCTTAAACTGGAACAACATTAACATGTCAAGGAAGGGTGCGATAACACGATCCAAAAATACAGGGCACTGCCGCAGGCCACAGGATCTTCCCACGCCCACCAATCTGGAGAATCTTTTAGCATCATTCTTTCGTCGTAATGCCAAGTGTGCAAATGGGCAGACCCCCCCCCACAAATAACCATCTGCAAATCAATGTGAGGAAGTAGAGGCTGTCAGTGAAGCGGCTGGCACTGAGCTGTGTGTGCTCAGAAATCACCTTCAGGGCGTGAAAAATCCACTGATTGGCTAATGACATCTACAAGATATCCTTTCACGCTGTGTGAATAATCAAAAAGAGATCGAGCTGCAAAGTGGGAGAACAGCCGGACCAAGCTAGCCAACTCTGATCCACTGGTCTTAGAGAGAAATGATTCATTAATCTGAGTTTGGCCATTCAACAACACATGGGAGAAAAAGAATTAATTTATGCAACCATATAATTTCTCCAACAGATATTAAAAACGCTATTCTACATATACTTCCTTTTGAGAGTTGTGTACCTCGATCTGTTGCAAATCAGTTCTCTCAAGGTAAATCTGAACAGCGTGAGTGAAGAGGTGAAAGTCACCAAAACCAAGTAACCCAGGGAATTTCATCACATTCGGTTCATGGAGGCGGGAAAGGCATTGCACTGCTGACACAGATCAGCCAAGAAAAAGGACGATGATTAAAGGGTTGGCCCGAGATGTAAGGTACTATGTCCTTAATACCAATAAACCTGGGCTGAGAAAAGAGGTACAAGAAGAAAGATAAAACTTGCATGTGGGCCTCAGAATGATGCCGATGGATATGAAGGAGACTGACTTCACAATCCGCAATAGTGTGGGAAAGACTGACAACAGACAAGGCCAGGAAAGAAAACAGTGAAACGGTCTCATGGCTCCAACCAATCTGTCAACATGCCTGAATGTGGTCACTCTTACGGAAATATAACACAGGCCAAAGTTCTGCCTGCATTTGTGTGTAGATGTTTTGTGGAGACAAAGATCTGTAACAAAGGTACAAAGGCAATCCTAGACTAAATAGAAACAGAACCATTGGCTTGAACCTTATGCTTGAGCTGTGTGGTGTTCACAACCATGAAATTTTTTTGACCGCTTACTTTAATAAAAAAATCCTGAGACGTACATTGGAGCTCATTTCAATTGAGTGCTCACGCGTTCACTGAGTGTGGAAACCTGGGTAGGCTGGTCTGTATCCACTTTCATTAGCTCCTGAGGCCCATGTCCAATAAACTTCCTCTCTGTCATCAGTGCTATCTGTTTGAATATGCAATTGTTGCTATTCAGGAAGTGTTAATAAGTGGCAACTTGATACACTTGCTGGTTGAAGCGTTTGTGCATTGCCTAGACATCTGTCATCATTACGTCCGTGTTCTATAATTCGTATTCAATATATTCTTCATTGCTCGCCACTACTTGTCCTGTTGACCGCAAACTTCATAATCTGGATAGCACTCTCCTTATCTTAGTCTGTTGTTATTGCGGGGGGGGGAGGGGGGGGAATTCTTTCCCCATATTTTACAATTTCTAAACTCAGGACCAACCAATTCACACAACCCCATTACAAACAACATTTCCCCTTATTTAGTCCCCAATACCACAAGATACTTTGCTTGAAAACAAACTGAAATTTAAAAAAGTTTTCCAAAATAGACACCTAGTAATGCTTGAATTCATTTAAGCTGTGTTCTTGTCATGTCTATGTAGCACTGACTAATGATTTGATCATCCTGAATAACAACTTCAGTTGTGAAAACCCCTTCATACTAACTATACACAACCTTCATGTGGAAAATAACAAAAAAAAAAATATTGAACGGAAATATGATTACGTTGTTCTGTGACTCCCTAATATCCTTCATATCTTTGCTACTCTGACAAGTACTGTGGGGCATTTCGCTCTAACCCTCCACTTTTTATCATCTTGATCCAGGGTCAGCAGCTTTATTCACCTTACCCTTTTTTTGTGTTTCAGCAATTAAAACTCCTCCTACAGTGCTGAGACTATGTGAACATGATCTCGTGCCGTTTCATTCACTCCAAATTGAAGGCATGACATCACTGCAACCACCAACCTGAGATCCGCTCAGACGCACCTCACAATCCGTAAACAACAGCCGTGAAGCTCCTCCATGGGAAACACACTTGAGAGCTGAACTAAAACTGGAGATGTCCTCATCCGAGTGAGACGACGCAGAGTCGAAGATCAAGTTGTGTGTGGTGGTGCTACTTGTGTGTGTGGACCAGCCAATAAAAACTTTTCCTTCTCACTTCCTTGGTTTTCTTAGTCACAGGACCCACAGCAGTCTCCCCATGGCACACTGGGAACAGTTTGTTCCTATACATCATACGAGTGTCTCGCGCACGGGTTTTACCTGAATTCAAATCAGCAGCGGTTGCTACAGTCATTCCATTCCTGATTGATGTCTCCTGCTCATCACCTACAACTGATCTGATCGCTACATCTCCTGAACAGCTCACTTCAGCAGCAGTGCTCCCTCAGAACTGAAGCGGTAGCATTCGGCTTTTTCATGACATGGATCATTAATGCGAGCCAGGGGGGCGTACGGTGTCAGACCACAGCTCACGTAGTGCCAACTATTAATTCACACAGATCGCGGCGCGCTGAACGGATGAGCATTAAGCGATGAAGAGCGCTCACGGCTCACGGGCTTAAATGGCACGTTCACCACCAGGAGGCCTCGACACCGTAGAAGCGTGACTCACTACAGCCAGAGTCGACTACGTGTGCGTAGCGCCCCCTTGCCTTCTGCCCTAGACAGGATCGATTCCTCAATCTGGGTGAGTTGATGAGATGGCTGCTGTTGCCCACAACACTACCACAAGTGGATCAAACATGCAGCCATTGTCCCTGTGGACCAGAAAACATACAAAAAAAAAACAAAAACCAAAACCAATCCGAACAACCATTAGTGGTGATTGGAAGGTCAGGGGGAACTATAGTCAATTCAACAGACCATGAAGGTCTCGAATTATAAACTCTCTTACCGTAGATTCGTTTAATCATAATACCTAAATTTTACGTAGCGCACAAAAAACTAGTATTCTTTGCTATGCCAAAAGTTGTTCTCCAGATTTTATAAAACACTCTCCTGCAGGGCCACAATCCTGCGACAAAAATCTTTTCTATAAATCCCAGTCAAGGGAAGAATTGTTCGTACGTGTTTCCAACCTCACTCTCACTCCCCTTGAAACGTGTCTACCATCCACTATGAGTTTTGACTAGTGGTCGACCTCTGCGTCTTTCCTGGTTTTGTGCTTGACCGAGTGGACCCCGTGCCGGCTTCTTGTCCCCGGTTCTTTTGGACTAGTTCCCACATCGCTCCGGTTCTCCCTTGCTAGTGTGAACCGCTGTCGTTGTTTGACTAGTGACACTGCTTGAGCTGTTCTGATTTGACTAGTGACAAGCACCCGCTGCGTTTCTTTTGGCCTATGTGAACGCTCCGGGTTCATTTGACTAGTGTGGCCCTGCCCCAGTTTATATTTGCTACTGACAACCAGCTCCGTTTCGTTTGACTAGTGTGACCACTGCTGTAGCGTCCGAAGTTGTACATTTAGTTAGTACCGCCTGGATCGGTTCCGGTTCTTTTTGACTAGTCACATTCGAGTTGTTCGCTTTATCCAGCAAAAGTAGGCACCGTTATCTTTGATTAGTGTGACCGCTGGCAGTTTGTTTGACTAGGAACTGCTCTGGTTTGTCTGACTTGTGTGAACGCTCTGGTTTTTTGAGTATAACACCGCTCCGGGTCGTTGACTATTTACGAGCCCCCACTGTCGCGGTTCGTTTGGCTAGTTACACGCTCACTCCCGGTTCATTTGATGAGTGTGTCCAGATCCATTTCATTTGACTAGTGACACCGCGCCGGTTCGTTTGACTAGTAAAAGCAGCTCCCGGTTTGTTTGACTAGTGTGACCCATCCACGCTGCCGATTCATTTGACCTAGCTGTTGCCGCTCCATTCGTATTTGTACTAGTGTGTGGGTCTCGCTCGCGGTTTCTTTTTGGCCGTCTCATAGGAGTTGATTTGAAGAGTGTGGGCCCCCCAGAGGCATGGTTCATTTGAATTGGGTTCAGGGTCCGCACACGTACGCATGTAGTCTGATTCACTACGTGGGCACGCGGGGGCATGTTTTGGACCCGGCAGCACAGAACAAGCTAAGATTTAGTTGTGGGTGTTATCTAAAGCAATACTAGTCAAAGAAAAATCAATTACTGGCCGGGCAATAACTCTTCAATTAAACCACTACGTCTCACTATTTTAAACCTTCATTACACTTATCAATGATTGATTAAATCAAGTATATTATAAGGATTAGACTGGCCTGGTTCTCATCCATTGATGAGACAACTGCAACTTCCTCCATCAATGAGTCACTGCTTCATCATAACATCTGATACATGTCAGCGTCAGATAAATGAAAATCGTGCACACGGCATTAAATGATACAATACTTTAGGCATCTAGTAGCGAAATTGCTTTTTTCTTTTCCCATTTATTTAAAACAAAAATTGAATCGTAATGATGGCAGTTGCTCTGCCCGGAACATTAAAGTGCAATATGAGTGCAGTACCATGGGGTCTGTGAAAAGGGTGGTTCCAGGCAAACCGATGCCTAGTGTGAGCACACCCTAATGTTGGCTGTATATTGGCCCTCCTTGGAGGAGTTGTAGAGGACTGCTCTGAGGACAGGAAGAAATATTGAATATCTCAGCCACCCGCATGGAGTGCAGCTATTACGGAATCCTGGAGTTCATCAGGGTTTACAAGAGACATCCAACACAGGTAGGTGAGGAAGTAGTGGGAAACACAGCCAGATCTTAGGGAAATGACATGGATAGCATAGCGCTGACACGCCTGATCGCAGCTGAAATTACATTACACCTTATTAACGCCTCTCCTCTCTCGTGTGTCTGCCCCTCTTAGCGCTGCTTGCTCTCTAAGTTTAGAACTCTTGTTTTCCTTAAAAACAGATAATAAACAGCAGTTGTTTTTGCCATGTTACTGCTGCCTGGCAAGCTCAAATCTATCTCAACACAAACCCCCTTTCAATGACGTGCTTATTTCCTCACTGTGATACGTTGAGCAGCCAAACTTTTTAATCACACTCAGCCACGGCTGAAACTCAAAAGAGTAATGTTTGCATAATGTGTCCCCACTGTACAGTGCACTCTCTGTGTCTCCAGAACGGCATTACAGCAGAGATAAACTTACAGTACATCTAATGAAACATTCTTCTAGTTCCTTATTGGAAGAGACAACGCTCAGTTTGAGAAAAGTCAGTTGGAGGCAGTTAATCTAAATTTGAGTGTGTTTTTAATAATAAATAATTTTACCAATAAAAGGAAAAGAAAAATCAAACAGTGAAGAACTTTCATCTCTTACTGCTGGATCTTATTTATTATATAAAGCACCTTTTGTAAATTCTAAAGACTACATACATATATAAATAGACTAAATGTGAAATATATCGCTACCAGGGGAAATACAATTTGTTCGTACCGTGAAACTGAATTGTTGTGTCATATGCCCAGGCACCCTAATGTGAGGGATAGGTTTAGGTTAGGGTTGGTGTAGAGCGATAGGAAATACAGTTTGTACAGTTTAAAAACCATTACGCCTATGGAAAGTCCCTACTAGGATAGTGAACCAGGACGTGTGTGTGTGTGTGTGTGTGTGTGTGTGTGAGAGAGAGAGAGAGAGAGAGAGTGTGTGTGTGTGTGTGTGTGTGTGTGTGTGTGGCTTTTACCCATCATGCCCGTGGTGAGCCAGTGCTCACAGGTATCCACAAAGGAGGAATGCAGATGGAGTGAATGGACTATAACAAAGACTGAGGACTGTGCAGCTGCTCACACACACAAACACACAGAAAGCATTTGATTGCTGCTGCATTTAGAGAAGCACCGACTCGTGACTCATAGGGTTTCACTCACTCATCTGTTTGTGGGCTTGTTTGGTACGTCTGAGCAATATTATCAATGATGTTCATCATGGCAAACATCACACTGAGTCTTGCAATCTCCTGCCTTCAAAAAAAAAGGTCCTGTTCATCTGTTTCACTGGCCAATATAACAGCGATGTTATATACTTCTTACAGTTTTACAGGACTTTTTACAGTCATAATTGAAAAGGGAAATTGTTGCTGAGAGATCATCAAGCACACATGCAGATGGACTCTTTCTTTGCTGCCATTTGCTGATGAAGCTTATAAACCTAATGAGCCATTGAGGTGCTGTGAGGTTGTGTCGTGTCAGAGCTGTGAGAGCCGCCACACACACTGACTATAGTCATGTGACACATGAACAGAGCTTGTCGAAATTAACTTGCTCATATACTTCAGTTCGTGGATCAACTTCTACCTCAGCTCACAAGACAACTTCTGCAGAAATTAAATCCATCACAAATGTCTATGAAAAACTTGTCAACACTCACGGTCGGTGCTGGGCCCTTGCTGGTGTGTAATGTATTCGCTAAGTAGTCCTGAGTGAGTCCTGAGTTTTTTTTTTTTTTTTTTTCGGCTGCATATGCTGTTGGGAGTGGCTGAAGCTCCTAGTCATTATATGATGTTTTATTAACAAGGTTCGAGGAGCATGATCAGATAATCAAACTAATTTTACCAGGTGCAAACTTGTTTAGCTAACCATCCTATCCGCTAGCACAATACGATATATATGCAGCCTACCTACCTCTGTCCTGTGACAGTTTTCTGGCATCCAGATTCATTCGACTGCCAAAATGTCTGAACTCGAGCTCTTCCTGTTGGATAATGAGCTGGATGCTCCACCACAAGCCATCGGCTCAAAGGCACCTCCTTCTGCCGGCTCTAAGGCGCTTCCTCCTCAGCCTGGATCCACTGCTAAGCCCCAGGCCTCAGCATGCGGGCGGAGATCCGCAAGGCCCGCTACACGCACACCTAAGCCACAAAGTCTCCGTTCACCTCCACCATCAAGACAGCCATTACAATCCCCTAAATCATCTTATGCCTCGGCTTCACCATCCATCCCTCCCATTGGAAAATGGACCGTGATGGGATTGAGATGCTGTCAAATTCTGAGGTTAAGTTTCTCGAAAAATGAGCAAAGCTCAACTTTATGATCTTTACAGCACTCTGGAAAATATTAAATCACCTGCCTCCAAAATGATAACTAAAGCCCACAAGACTAAACATCATCAAGTCTCCCTAACATCATCTACTTCCAGATCAAGTTCTGGCTCCCCTCGAGCGTCAGGACGTAGCAGGCCATCAGCAAGCCTGGTCCTTGGTGCTTCAAGGCGCAGTAATTTCAGTGCACTGCCTCCCTCCTCCTCTCAACCAATCACTGCAGCACCTTCAGCTGCCGCGCCGCATGCAACATCGCCCACTGGCGTGGCTTTCGAACCTCCTATCCTTTCCACTCTACCTCCGGTTGTACATGCTAGCCTGAGGCTGCCTCAGCCACCTTACTTTTACCCTTCCACTTTTTCTTTTCCGCATCAATGGCCAGCAGGCCCCACTGCAGATGCCCAAGTAGGGCATCATCAGCCAGCAACGCAAACATACTGGCCTCCTCCCTCATTTCCATCTTTCTCTTCCTATGGGCTTCCCCAAGCACCAGGGGCTAATCCATGCATGAGGCTGCCTCCGCAAACGGTTACGGCCCCTCCCTCATTTCCATCTTTCTCTTCCTACGGGCTTCCCCAAGCACCATGGGCTAATCCGTGTGTGAGGCTGCCTCCGCAAATGGTTATGGCCTCTCCCTCCTTTCCATCCTTCTCTTCCTATGGGCTTCCCCAAGCACAAGGAGCTAATCTGTGTGTGAGGCTGCCTCCACCAAGTCTTATCGACAAATAGATAGACAAATAGAAATTTCTCCGTAACATTAAACTCCCAATTCATCCCGACCCCCTTTAATTTTCCAAATTTACTATTGCATTTGGCCCCTACACAGAGATAGTTTGCTCAGCTTTTCCCCATAGACAGATTAGACATAGACATAGATTATTTTCAGCCAAATGCACGTGTTGTTCAGTGGAATCAGTGCCCCTATTGGGGCGCACTGGACTCTGATATCTACAACAGAGTATTTTTCAGTTGCCGCAATATATCATGCGCAGTCTGCATGTCCTCAAATTAATCCCACTATAATACCCTGCCCAGAACTGACGCAAGTCAAATCTACCAGCTACGTCCCACGTTTTGCAACTGTCAATCCAATATCAGATTCCAGGAGAGAATCTTTCTCAGTCGCCAGCAATCAACAGGTCTGCAGAAACTTCAACAGAGGAAGATGCGTGAGCAATGCAAGTTTCTCCATGTCTGTAATTACTGTGGCGGGGCTCATGCCCGTACAGTATGCCCAGTCATGAAAGCCACCAATAAAAAATCTAGAAACTACTTATTGACTCCAGTCAATATTTCTCGTTTTTTTTTTTTCCTGAACTTACACATCACCCAGACACTAACTTTACCAATTATCTATTGTCTGGCCTCAAACAGGGATTTAATCCTGGCACTATATGCCCGCTCTCACAACATCATCTCCAATCCGCACTTGCAGAGCCAGATACAGTAGATAATTTAATCAAAAAAGAAGTCGAGAAATTTTCAGGAAAAAAGCAATTGATAATTGATCTATCAGCTCCACACAATTCCCTGTTTTCCAGCATAAATAGCCTCATATTCTCTGCACTACCATGACATAGATCAAGCGATCACCATGATCAAAATTGTAGGTCATGGTATGTGGGATGGTCGGCCTGGCTCAATGAAATTCCTCTATGAGTGATAGGTCCAGAATATCAGGAAGCAGGTATCCATGATCTTCTCCGACCTCCCAGTCCACCAAGTATTGACGCTTTCACGCTTTGAGTCCAGCAGCAGATCTACCCTATAAGCTGGCGCCCCTTCTATGTCCAGCGGAGGTGATCGCTCTTGGGACTCAGTGTTGGGGTCGGCATTCAGGTGGACCGTTTTGAGGGAGGAGTGTGAAGTTGTTTGGTTGATGTGTTTTTAAGGAGGAGGAGGATGATGTTTTGTTTCTTTTATTTGTTTTAAACTTTTGAATGGCCTGCTAACATACCTTGGCTGAGCTTCCTGCCGGCAGATCTAGCTTGATGTCCCAGGTGGAGAGCCAGACCCCTTTGTCCCGCAGGTAGGGGAGATGTGGGCGTCTTCGGGTTGGCCTGGAGTTCTTTACCATGGGCCAGCCATTTGAAGATGAACATGAGCGGCGTGTGCGGAGGACGCCGAGACCTATGGGGGAACAACTGAGAGTAGAGGTGAGGTCACCGACCAAATGACACCATTGTGAAGATACATCGCAGTCACAGATTGGGATGATTATGAGTGATGTGTATGCTGGCTCGCTACCGCCCATGGTAGAAATCTCCCACGCACTTTATGTTCTTCACCTGCGCTGCAGCGATAAGATCCTCAAGTAGGGTTCTTCGTAGACCGCACTACTCCTGCGATTCAGAAATCTCTCAACTTGACCGTCCTCTTGACTCCGAGGATACTCATATCCTGTCACTCAAACCTCATGGGCTCTTCTCGTCCAGTGTTGACGATAAGGCTTTCCTAACCTGGGGGGAGGGGAACTGAGTTTCCCTCGCGTCAGAGACACTTTCTTTGGGTAAACCACTGGAACAGGAAGACCTGATAAGCTAACATACAGAGCATGTCTCCATGGAAATTGTTAACCCTTTTTTGTAGGGGCAAGAGGCGGCAGAACTTGGAGAAATCTGTCACAATGATGACCCGAATGGTTAGTTAAAATCAGTTTGAAAGGGGGGCAGATTAGTCACAAAGTCCAATTGAAGCAGATGGGACCATGGACTTTGAGGAATGATGGAAGAATGGCTGCAGCAGACCAGATGGAAGTTCCTTTGGGGTCTTAGATTGTGCAGAAATTTGACAGAAAAACTTCACATGAAATTCTATTTATTTCTCTATTCATGGCTGGCCACCAGAAAGCATTTTGGATCATTTGGCGGTTACAAAGAGATGCCTGGATGGCCTCATGGCTGGCCACCAGAAAGCATTTTGGATCAATTTGATGGTACAAGAGATACCTGGATGGGTCTGAGTTGATGGATGCTGGACCCATTGCATGACCCGCTGTCGAAAGTAGCTATCGTTGACTTGATTGCAAATTATTGCACAGATACTATCTAAACTGAACTGAGCTGCATGATGACATCGCTGAATTCAATGATGAACTGCCTTTAACTGTCATTTTGAATTATTGACACTGTTTTCCTAATTAATGTTGTTCAGTTGCTTTGACGCAATCTTTTTTGTTTAAAGCGCTATATAAATAAAGATGACTTGACTTGACTTGAGTTAAATGTTGTTCAGTTGCTTTGACGCAATCTTTTTTGTTTAAAGCGCTATATGAATGAGGATGGATTGGTTCTGGTGAATGATCTTGGAGGGGAGGATCATGGCACCTGGAGAGGGCATCTGCTTTACTGTTCTTGGTTCCTGGATTATATGTGACAGTAAACTGGAATCTTGTGAAGAATAATGACCATCTGGCCTGACGTGGATTTAGTCTTTTGGTACTTTTTACATATTCAAGGTTTTTGTGATCTGTGATAACCTGATACAGAAGAATGGCTACCTCCAGCCAATGTCTCCACTCCTCTATTGCAGCTTTCATGGACAGTAAAGGCCAATTTATACTTCTGCGTCGAGTGTACGCCGTAGTGTACGTCGTAGACTACGCAC
>NW_024879320.1:1468681-1469144 GCF_018340385.1 Cyprinus carpio
TAACCATTTAAATAAAGTCCAGTTTTAAAGTCATGTCATTGTTCCTTTATTTACATTAACCTGCACAATACAATCTGCAAACAGCAGGGATAGAGTTTTTTTTTTTTTTAAGTTTGTACTATACATACAAATGGTCAAACTATGTATAAGATAATGCATCATGTAAAGATGCAATGGTCTATAATTGTTTACATTAAATAGATGCAAAAGAGCAAACTATACAAATAAATTANTTTGTCCTACCACTGAGAGACATGGACGAGGAAATGCACTTCAGATATTTCCGAATGTCGCCCGGTAGATTCGACGATTTAGTTCGCCGTGTGCAGCCATTTATCGTACATCAGTCTACGCACAGTATGCCTGTAGACATTAGGCAGAGACTGGCAATCACGCTTCGAATTTTAGCTTCAGGTGGAAGCCAACAGGCTGTAGCAGCTAGCTACAAACTGTCTTCAAGCAC
>NW_024879320.1:1469562-1469635 GCF_018340385.1 Cyprinus carpio
CCGCTCCACCAGAGCTGCAGTTGGTGTCCGGAATGACCTGACTGCATTCTTTCCGTCACCCCACGGAATTGTG
>NW_024879320.1:1470330-1470841 GCF_018340385.1 Cyprinus carpio
TTTAAAAATAAAAAGTACAAACTATATACAAATATGGGCATGACAGTGCAATGTATTAATGTGCAATGAGCTACAATTATTATCAAAAATAGATGCAAAAGAGAAACTTCACAAATGATGCAAGCTACCGTATAACCTGCATGAATTGGTGTGAACAGACAATAAATAAAAAAGCTAAAGGGCATACTATATACAAAAATGTGCAAACTTTATACCCTCCACAAATAGTAAAACAAGATAAATATTAATGGATGCAAAAGTGCAAACTATATACAAAAATACCCTAAAAAAAAGCAAAAGTGTAAACTGCAGATACAGTGCATTTCTATATGCGCAGAATTAAAAGGTTTAACGTTTTCAAAGTAGGCACAATTGTTTATTTTTTTTGCTGCCACTCAAAAAGTATCTTTGACACGTCGAACATTTCCTGCGCTCTGTGGTCCTCTGGCACCCTCCGCAGCATATCTGCAACAGTTTGTCCAAACCGGTCGCTCTCATCATTGCCTTGACA
>NW_024879320.1:1471587-1471997 GCF_018340385.1 Cyprinus carpio
TCAATCGCTCGGTTACTTGGTCCATTTCCATGTTGGCTCTTCACTGAATTTCGGAATTTAAAAATGCCGGGCGGTCCAGAGTGCAGAAGATCATTCCGGAAATGCGTAGGAGGAAACGTCATACTACCAAGCCGACCAATCACAGATCTTGATGTCCGCGTCGTCGCGACGCGTAGTTACATTTTTGAGGAGGTGTGTGGGGACGGAAGAGATGGCTGCGGGGACGGAAGAGATGACTGGTGATGGGGGCTACCACTTGGTAATTGGTCATCATCGCTGTTGGCTGGAGGTCTCACATCCGATGAACCAGTGGAGTTTGAGCTGGTATCAGTCCCATCCTGTGATTTTGAAAGAAATAGCAAATAGTATAAGTTATATATAAAAGATGATGCATTCATTGTTAATTCATA
>NW_024879320.1:1472955-1479240 GCF_018340385.1 Cyprinus carpio
TTTTTGTTTAAAGCGCTATATAAATAAAGATGACTTGACTTGACTTGACTTTGAGATGGGTAGCGAGAACTGATCAACACTCACCCGGATGGTAGCAGAGATGGACCACCGGGCTTTGTGTGGGCACTCAGCATTACGATGGCCTGTTTCACCACAGTAGTAGCACAGATTCTGTTGACGGCGTAGAGTTCTCTCCTCATCAGATTAATGAGCATAATTTATTTGCATGGGCTCTTGGTGATCAGAGGGTGCAGTTAGGGAGTTAAACAATGGCTGTCTTGGGTGTGTTTCTCAGCAAATTATCAATCTTGACGGCCATGGTGATGAATGCAGAAAATGTTAAGTCCTCAGCCTTGCAGGCTAACTCAGCCTGAAGCTCCAAATTGAAACTCTGTTTGAACACAGTCTTCAATGACACATCATTCCATCCACATTGAGCGGCAAGAGTTTTAAATTCATTGGCGAAATCTGCAGCGGTGCAGTTCCCTTGTGACATGTGAAGCAATTGCGTAGAAATATCCTTGCCCCCCTCAGGATAATAATTTTTTGTAACAGATACTCAAAAGATGGTCGAAATTGTGAATCCGTCTCCCAAACCGCTGAAGCCCAATCAATCGTCTTGCCAGATAACAAAGACATTAAGAATGTGCATTTACTTCCCTCAAAAGAAAACTGGTCTCTTTGGCTTTCCACATAGATACAGACTTAATGAATAAACCCACGACATTGTCCTGCTGAACCATCAAACTTATCTGGCACCGCCAGTCTTACCGCTGAGTTGGAGGGCGAGGGAAGCGATCGAATGTAGTGGGTTAAATGGTTGTTTGCGGATTGCAGTTTGTTGAGTTGTTCCTGGTAATTTTTCAACAACTCGCTCTGATAAGCTCCTTGTTACTAACGTCATAGTTCCTCTCAGCAGAAGTAAGTTTCCTTGAAAAGATAAGCACATGGATACAACTTAGCTGGTTGGCCATGATGTTGTGACAGTATTCCCCAATTCCACAGTCTGAAGCATCCACCTCTAGTACAAATGGCTGGTTAGGGTCAGGGTGTTTCAAAATAGAGGCCGAAGTGAAGCTTGTTTTGAGTTTTGTGAAAGCGGCAGTAGCTTCGTTTTTGACTATCTCAACTTGGACGGTTTCCCCTTCAGGAGAGATGTCACCAGTGATGCAACCATGCTGTGGTTTCTGACGAAACGGCCATAGTAGAGCTATCAAAACCTAGAAAATCGTTGAAGTTATTTGTGAATTGTCCATGGCTGAGGCCACCTCTTAACTGCCTTGAATCTTGGATTTATCCATCTCTCAACTCCATGATGACTTGCGTGATATCCTGAAGAAAGTGGTGTGCTGCACATGGAATTCACATTTATCTGCTTTCACAAAGAGTTGTTGTTCTTGAAGATGATAGAGTGAGGATCTTAACATATTCGGTACGTGTTCATCTTCAGACTTGGAATATATAAGGATGCCATCTATGTAGGCAATCACATACTGGTGTAGGCAATCACATACTTCAACATGTCCCTGAAGATTTCATTGATAAAATGACTGAACACAGCTGGGGCATTGGCTAGCCCAAAACGGCATCGTACCACATACTCATTGTGACCTCCCCGCAGAGAAAAGCTGTCTTCCACTCATCACCTTCTTTGATGCTAATGAGATTACAAGACTCCTCAAGTATAGCTGGTGTAAATCTAGCCTCAAGCTGTTCTAGTGTGGCAGGAATAAGTGGAAGAGGACATCCCGGGTATCCTAGGATGATTTCATATCGGGTTGAATCAATGATATAGAAAGAGATGCTTTCTCTGTGGAACAATCCAATCTGTAACTAAGCAGGTGCAGTTTGTCTGGTGACGCCAGTGATGCGAATGCTGGGCACACGAGGTAGTGTGGTTAAACTGTACTTCTTGACGATATCCTTGTTGACCAGATTCAAGGCGGCACCAGAGTCAATCAACGCTGTCAAAGTAATGGGACCATCTTTAGTAGTTAGCCGAACAGGTATTAGAAATGGCTTTGAATTATCGGGTTGAATCAATGATATAGAAAGAGATGCTTCTGTGGAACAATGCAATTGTAACTAAGCAGGTGCAGTTTGTTCACAGGACGCCAGTGATGCTAATGTTGGGCACACAAGGTAGTGTGGTTAAATCCAATTGATTACCGAGACCTGTTGGACTGATTCAAGGCACAGCCATCCACACACAAAGTAATGGGACCATCTTTGGTAGTTAGCCTAACAGGTATGAGAAATGGCTTTGAGATGATCGGGTGATCATGAATAGAAAGAGATCTTTCTCTGTGTAACAATCACTCTGTACTAAGCCAGGCGCAGTTTGTCTGTTGACGCCAGTGATGCGAATGCTGGGCCCAAGGTAGTGTGGTTAAACTGTACTTCTTGACGATACCTTGTTGACCAGATTCAAGGGCACACCAGAGTCAATCACACTTTCCAAAGTAATGGACCATCTTAGTAGTAGCCGAACAGGTATGAGAAATGGCTTTGGAGATGGGTAGAGAGAACTTGACAACACTCACCCGGATGGTCGCATAGATGGCCACCTGGCTTTGTGTGGGCACTCGCATTACGATGGCATGTTTACACCACAGATAGCACAGATTCTGTTGACGGCGTAGAGTTGTGTTCTCTCCTCATCAGATAATGACATAATTATTTGCATGGGTCTTGGTGATCAGGAGGGTTCCATTAGGAGTTACACAATGGCTGTCTTGGGTTGTGTTTTCTCGCAAATTATCAATCTTGATGGCCATGGTGATGAATTCAGCAAATGTTAAGTCCTCACCCTTGCACCACCCTAAACTCAGACTGAAGCTCCAAATTCAAGCTCCTTCATGACACATCATACCACCACATTGAGCCGCAAGAGTTTTAAATTCATGTCTAAATCTGCAGGGTGCGAGTTCCTTGTTGACATGTGAAGCATTTGCGTAGAATATCCTTGCCCCCCTCGATAATAATTTTTTGTAACAGATCCTCAAAAGGATGGTCTAAATTGTGAATCCGTCTCCCAAACCGCTGAAAGCCCAATCACTCGTCTTGCCAGAAAACAAGACATTAAGAATGTGCACTTCTTCCCTCAAAGAAACTGTCTCTTTGGCTTTCCACATAGCATACATGACGTACTGACTAAACCCACGAACATTGTCCTGCTGAACCATCAAACTTATCTGGCACCCCAGTCTTACCGCTGAAGTTGGGAGTCGAGGGAAGCAATCGAAGGTAGTGGGTTAAATGGTTTTTGTGATTGCATTTTGGTTGAGTTGACCCTGGTAATTTTTTCAACAGACTCGCTCTGATAGCGAAAGCCTTTGAGCTGGAGAAACCTCCGCTGGAATTCATTGTTGGCAAGTATCTGTTACGAGTTTGACGCATAAGCTTAATTAGAATCCATATGCAGGGTATTAAACAGTTCCACATCCAACTCAGTGTTTAGCAAAGCCACGCGGTGAAGTCATACCCAAGGACGCAGTCCGAACAGGCAAATAGGTAAAAGTGCAATCCAAAAGAGTAGTCAAGAGAAACAGAAACCGGTCATACACAGGAGAACTAGACAGTGAAACAAACGCTTGGTAAGGCAGGGTAAACTGGCTATACTTTGCAAAGATGCAATGTGGTGGCCAAGTTAATATGGCCGCCAAACAGGAAGTAGCTGCAGAAGAAGAGCTCACAGTCAAAACTCAGGCGAGAGCTCCCTCTTCTTGCTGTATTTAAATGTATTGCCACAAAAAAAAGACAAGATTGTGTACACAACTGTATAAAATATTCTTTAAATGTATTTGGGATAAAATTTTAAAAGGTTTTATGTGTCCATCTTAAAAGTTTGTCCTGATAAAAATTGATTGTCTTTTGCCAAAATTATGGACAGCTACAAATTGACCTGTTGGTGCTTCTTCATCCTTCAGTAAATGTCCATCTGTCAGTCCAGTGTGGCCCATTCCACACCTTCCATATACAGCTTGGCCATGTCTTGATTTAACAGGGCAGATGCATGCTTTTTCCCATTAAGAGCATTATGTCTGAAAGGTTTTCTAAAGAGGACAGATACAGCTAGGCTAGGATTTCACACAACGAGGACCTTCATCAGTGTCCGTGTGCCTGTTTTCTAGTGCAGCAGATGAGACTGATGTGTCTGATCACGTCTGATAACTCTACACAATAGGGTTGGGCAATGTCTACCAAATTGTGATGGATGATGATATCTGGGGGTGGAGTCAGGGGGTGTGCGCAAAGCGTGAATCCATATGCAGTAGGGCACGGAAAAAAAGTAACGCGTTCTACAGAACCACTAAAGGGACATGGTTAGCCGCTTGCTAGCGGTAGACAGTAACATTACAGTACATGAAAGTTCACTTACCACAAACACAGAGTAAGGAGAGATGGCTGATAGGACAATGGTGAATGATTTGCAGATACTGAGCACCACTGACATATATGTAATCTTGTAAAATGTGTGGTAGGTACTGCCGCTCCATAGTATAGAGTCTGTGTGATCGCAAATCTCGAAAGTGAAAGTAAAAGTAAAATGAGAGCGCGCATTCGAAAGTGGTTTCAATGCCTTGAACAATGTGTGAGAGAGAAATGTTTATGTATGCACACAGGAAACTGTGCGATGCGTGTTCACAATGTGCACGTCTGTTCTTTTGTGTGCAATGATTGGCACGGCTGCTCCTTTCACAGCACTAGCTGCCATTTTTGTTTGGTCTTTGTAAATGATTTGCGTTTACTCAGCGGTAACACTTGTGTTTGCCTCCGAGCCCACAGATGCTGATATGAACTGTGTGTGTGAGTCTGTCAGTGAATGTGTGTGTGGTGTATTGGCAAGGCGTCACACTAATTCAAAATGTAAATGAATGGTAGGAACCCAGCAAGCAGTCAGACGTGTAGTTCAATGCAGTTCTAATTGCATTTGCATCACCGCAATGACTCTCAAATCTCCCTCTTATGGAAATACTCTCTCCATTTTTTTTTACAGGACTGTGGTTTTGAAAAGGCCTCATTCTTCCCTGAGTAATTTCAATAATATTTGCATATTCATTACAATTAAGGTGACTTTGAGCTTTTGGTTTTTAAGTTAATTTGTATTTCTCTTGTGACGACAAAGACAACAGCAGAAATTAGGTGGAATTAACGATTGTGGTGCATTGCCCAAAAACAAACCTTGCAAATGAGAAAATGTGATTCTCTGATTTATTTATTTTTTTAATCTGAGGGGTTTTCAGCTGCATCTCAGTTCCTATGTTCCAGAAGCGATGAACGTCTCTCTCATCTCTGACAGCCACAAACATCTGAGAAGACGGGACAGTCTGAAGGGTGGCGTTCCTGTCAGCAGCTGTAATAACATCCGTATAGGGCGCATTGGTTAGCGAAGGAATAAATGGTCAAAGCAGCAGATTCTGACAGCCTCACACCTGAGCGATTAGTGTGAAATAGTGTCTCTATAAACACTTTAGAGAAGGAGGGATGCATGAGTACAGCACTAGTGAGAGCGTTTGCGTGCTCTAATGAATGGTTAAAGCTCTTTTTAAGGGAATTAATTACCTAGTGGAATTCAGTGGACCCTTTTCACAAGACTGTGTTGACGTGTTTCAACGGTCATCAGCATTAGTTACACAAATATCAGCTACATAAACCTCAGTTGCACAGACATCAGTTGCACAAGCATCAGTTTCACAAGCGTATTATGCCTAAACATTATAACGAGCGGCATTAATGAGGAGCGCAGCTCGTGCAGTCAGCTCGTGGGAAAAATAAGGGGGCTGACTGTGCTTCTCGCATATCTGGGGACGGGCTGGAGATGGCTTTTCCTATCTCACCCCTGTTCCCTAGATCTAGAGTTCGTTCTCGAGGCTCGGAAGCCCGCGCTGCGGTTCCTTCCCCCTCTGACCGTGAACTCGCAGCTATTTATCTCCGAGGAGATTAATATTGTTTGTTTGACTAAGCGGCTCGTGCGCTGCCGAGGCAACGCGTGTATGACATCATTTCCAGTTTTGATGTGAATCTTACCAAACCAGACCGTGTTTACTTGTCTGACTGGTTAGCTGCATTTAATTCTGAGGAATTAAATTCAGTATTTATCTGACTATGAGAAGTTAGATATGATTTTGTATCACAATCCAGACCGTGTATACTTATCTGATTGTGTGATTGCATTAAATTCTGAGGAATATAATGACATTTATCTCACTTTGAGAAGTTATATATATACAGATGGTAGACAACCAAAATGAGTAATGCCGCCGCGCGTACCGCCGCCGCAGG